>NC_086104.1:81439536-81739536 GCF_963921235.1 Mobula hypostoma | reverse complement strand
ATATGTGGCTAATCACAGCAAATGAAACTTATTCCTGGCTATATTTGTGGTCTGTGCCTCCACAGGAATGCCTGGGAAAGCTATTCCCCTCCCAAATTCAGTCTCATCGACTTCAGTAGAACTAGTTTTTGGGACTGAGTGGAACAAGCAGACATGACATAAAAAACCACAGACAAAATTTGTGTTCCATGGCACTGTTCCTCAAATATCTCACTGTCTTCAGTGAGATCAACTGACAGAATATGTGGTGCATTGTTAAAGATAAAAATGTTGTTGTTAAAGATATGAATGCTATTCAAGCTACCAATCTTAAAATGCAGAAGGAAAAAAAATTGCATCAGTAAATGTACAAAAATACTAAAAACATATGAAAACTTATAAACTTTCTTGATTAAATCTCTCAACCCGTTAATTGATAACCTTGCCACATGCTCTGCTAATCAATGGCATTTTAGTTACCTTCTACATCATCATTGATTCCTAAGGTTGTCATAGCTGGGGTGGTGGTGGGGGTAAGCTCCCACTTTCAAGTGCTCCAAATGGCATGCATCTCTAACAACGTCTGACAACCAAGTCCAACTCTTAGCCTTCACGTGCGGCTTAGCTACTAGGCCCAGTGAAACTGTTTTTACCAACAAGAGAAGGGGCAAAGGCAGACCACTGGTACCTCAAAACCAGTTGCTTTGGGCAGGTGGGGCTCAGAAGTCTTGGATGGCAGCCTGTCTAGGAGAAGAAAAACTCTGATTTTAAACCTCCGCTGTCTTGTGGCCATACCTACCCATGGGAAAACCTCAAGGAAGAAATCTGGAGCCAGGATTCCTAAGGCAGTTTGATGTTGTTTACAACTTCACTCTGGCAGCCTCTGCAACGACACTGGTGCCAAGCTGTATTGGCGCTTGCCCTTCCCTTGGACTACATCAGTGACGTGGAGAGGGGGAACCTGCTGCATGGACAACAGCCGGTTCTACAAAACGTCCTGCCCGGGCTTGCACCCTGGACAGGACACAGTCCACCAGAGGTATAACCGTATGTTCCCCTGGGATCGATGGCTGCCTACTACTACTACATAATCTCAATGTTTCCTGTCCTAATCCCATTTCAATTTATTCCCTTAGCGCCCTCAAAAATCTGATGACGAGTTTTGAAATGCTTCACCATAGGGAATTTCAAAGATTCAAGAGTGAAGACATTTTTTCACAACTTGTCTAAATGGCTGAAGCCTTCTCTTGAGACCTTGATCCTGGTCCTGTGTATTCTAGGCTGGGAAAACAGCCTCTCCACACTTACATGGTCAACCTCTGAGAATATCCTAAATTTCAAAGCTCCTGTTCTTCTAAATTCCACATGGTAAAAATTTTTGATGATTTCCATTGAATTTATTTCTAATTTCATCTTTTATCGGAGTGTTTTATCTCCAGACATTGAAAGCACTTGCTCTGCTGTGTATGACATTTCCAATCAAATGTACTGATTGCGTTCAATCACAGATAAGATGGAGAAGTCTAAAAAAGGGCCAGACCTTTATTTATATAGATTTCTGTACTTATGATTATGGTATCTTTTCTACTTTATATTTCATTATTTCTTATCACAAACTTTCGTACTTTCATTTTCTTGCACCTGTGAGCGTGTGTCTGTATATATTGAATCATACCTTCGGGGGCCCTTTGACCTGTACAGCATTGAAAAGCTGAGCATAAAATGTCTCGGATAACCTGACAGATAAATGCACACATACCCACGCAGGGGGATAAACCTGAAGGAGAAGGCAATATAGACAGACCTGTGCTGTGCTGAGAGAACACAGGGAAGGGGAGACTGTAACCTTATACCTTTGGGAACTATGAGGTAGTAAGCAATCACACACTCTAAAAACACTGCTATTAAAATTCATTGTTCTTAGATATGCAGGAGCAAGTATATGGAGAAACTTGAAACAAATATTAAAAAGTGAAAATAGTATGGGTTTGCATTATCAAGTCATGATCAATGTTACTCTTCGATACATTGTTGAGGTTTCCACAACCCATTTGATGCCTATTTACGGTAACTTAGATACTTAGATATGCTTGATACACTTGGATAGATATACTTGGAAAAATTATATCTTTTGGTCTTTGTTACTAATGAAATACCACTTCCTCCCCCCAAAAGCCATTGTAAAAGTGAAACTGATCACACCACTTGTTTGTTTACATAAGTATGGATATAGAAGATAAGTCCCTTGAATGTGCACATCATTGACTTGTTTTGTCAGCTGGACAATTTGCTGTTGGTGATTGTACTGAGATAAGATCCTGACAAGCACTATGCCACAAACAGGCTAATTAGAGTAAAAATGTCACAAGTATTATGTTGTAAAAAGTCAGGTCATCCTATACCTTAAACATATTGAAATAAACTTATTCAAACATTGAGAAATATGTGATTGAAATAAATGTTTACATTTTCTGTCCTCTTGAATGGCAGATTACATATTGATTTTTTTTCCAGTTAAATTTTCCTGAGTTGTGTATTGACTGATTCTAGGGTTCGGTCTGAAGTATGGTATAAGAGCTACTTACATTCTGTGCTTCCAGAACAGACTTTTAAAATTAAATGTAAATGCTTAAAATGTAGCACACACAGCTGTTAGGGTTTCCAGCGGTTAAGTGGTTTTTAGTTTTTAGTTACCTTTATTCAAAAGTGGGTAGAGGAGCAGAAAGATTCCTAGAAATTATTCTGGAGGCTCCAAGGTTTAACTAGAAAGCAAAATGCTAAACTATAGGGACTGAAAACCTGAAAAATAGACTGTTGACATGTTCAGCAGGTGCTGAGAATGAGCGTTTCAGGTCAATAACCTGTCATGAGCATAATTCTCTCTTTTTCTCTCTATGTACATGCTGCTTGGCATGCTGAGTACTTCCAGCAGTTTGTAGTGCCTTGAAATGGTGGAAATTTCTTTCCTCCCACAGATGCTGTTTGACCTGTTGAGTTCCTCCAGCACATTGTTCACTGTGAAAGTTTTTGTGCCTGATTGACCTTCCGTCTTGGACTTGCTTTGCTCTTTGATCTCTTATGGCCTTTATTGAATTAATTGTCTCTCCTGAATTAGCTGTTTCATTGTCTGTAATAACCTTTGGACTTGCGGGAACCTGGATTGCAATCCAATTGTTATTCACGCCCTCTATTGGATGAGTACACATAAATAAAAATGGCCTTTCACTCTGTGGTTTTACTGATGAATCATGAGTGTTATTTGAATTGAATATTTAAATACATTGAACAATTCTATTATGATAATAATTGGTGACAATTAATTTATATTAGGAGTGTTGATACTAGGTTCAAATTCATGAGAGATTCTGCAGATGCTGGAAATCTTGAGCAACACACAGAAAATGTTGGAGGAATTCAGCAAGTCAGGCAGCAGCTATTGATGGAAGTAAGTAGTTGATGTTTCAGGCCAAGACCTTTCATCAGTATTGATATTAGGTTGTTTCCCCGGGGCTACAGAGCAGCGTGGATCATCGAGACTAAGGTTGGGTTTCATTGATGTAATTGTTTATGCTTGCAAAGTTAAGTAAAGTTGATCATTCCTGATATGTTAGATTCCTTTAATTGTTCAGTCATGGAAAGAAAATGCAGGAGGAGTGGAGACCCATTTCACTACAAGATCATTTTTGTAGTGCAAAGGAGAAGTTTGTTTTCCTCTCATCTATGGCTACAATGATGTACAGTTGATTAAAGACCTTTACTGGCTTCAGCCAAACCAGAAGTCAAGACACTTAAAGGATTGGTTAAGTTAGTTGAACAGCATGAGGCCTTATAGTTCAAAGACACACCTTTAACAGCTGGAATCAGATACCAGCTGAAACTGTTTTAGATTTTGTCACAGATTGAGACAAATTGCTGAACATTATAAGGTGCACTATCAGAGGAGATGCTGTGAAATTGCATAGGTTGTGGAATCCAAGGCATGCAGAAGGAGACTGCCCAGTGAGAAGAATCTGTTTTTCTAGCAGGCATTTGATATTGTACAAACAATAGATACAGGAGTCAATCATAGAATATAGAGCATAGAACAATACAGTAGAAGATCAGGTTCTTTGGCTCATTGTGACAGTTGGAAAAATTGATTAAGCTAATAATTAAATGCTTAACTAAACTAATTATCCTTCTACCTGCACAATGTCCATTTCCATTCATTCTCTGCACATTTGTGTGCTTTTCTAAAATTCTCTTAAATGTCTCTGTCCTATCTCCTCCATTACCACCTCTTTCAGCGCGTGCCAGGGACCCACCACTCTGTGTAAAATCTTTGCCTCACACATCTCCTTTGAACTTACTCCCTCTCACCTTACGTGCATGCCCTCTAGTATTAGGCACTTTACCTCTGGGACAAAGATACCAGCTGTCCACGTTATAGATGTCTCTTATAGTATTATAATATAGTAATATAAGACAGGATGCAGAGGATATTCAATGTGAAATTTTATTGCTTGAAGCTACTAATCAAAAATAAAACTATAATCGGGAGAGATCAAGAGCTAGAAGGAATTGTCTGATTAAGTTGTACTTGATGGTACTCCAAGGAGCCTGTGAGGGGTTTGGTAACTTGCAAGGTATGGAAGCCCAGATTCAGCTAAGAAGAATATTAAACCTTACTTATTCAGAACACAAGCTGTAATTTACTGTGAAAAAGAATAGGTTGAGGAAGAGCTGAAGAGACCACAGAAGGAGGTCTTACAGAAACATTTGAGTTTTCTGATCAGGTAGTGAAGATATATGGCACTGGTAGGATCTGTGGAGATTACAAGATAACATTCAAAAGTAGACAACTATCACTTGCCATTGGTTGATGATTTGTTTGCTCAGCTGTCAGAAGGACATACCTTCACAACCTTTGACAAGATTAAGTTGGACTGAGTTTCAAAGGAGAACACAACATTAAATATTTTGTTTCAATGGTGCAGATTTGGACAATAGAATTACTGTTTTGAAATACATAAGCATGCAATGCATTCAGAATGAAAATACAATGAGTTGACAATTAGTTGGTGCAACTCCATGTGAGTGAGATGACATCATTGTTGCAATGCATGGACTGTCCTCCAGTGAGAATAAATAAATATATATGCATATCCTGTTTGTGGAAAGCATCATCCCCTGGTATTTTCCAGAGGACATCTTCATCTCTTGAAAGATGGACCAGAAACACAAATGGAGTAGAGGTGTACTCAATGATTCTGAAAAGCAGGCGTGTTGGTCACATCTGGTGTGCTGTGTGCATTTTAGTTCCCTTTACTTAAGGAAGAATGTACTAGCTTCTGGTGATAATCCTGAAGAAATTCACTAGCTAATTCCTGGGATGAGAGGGTCTAAATTAACCATCAGTTAGCACTTAGCCAATACCAGGTGAGATGTTGACATTACTGGAATGTTTTTCTTTGTGCAGGGAGGAGGGATTTGGGGAGTTGACTGCCATTCTTTTCTTTCTTGATTTTGTGGAAATCTGGAGAAGAAGAATTTCAGAGTTGTATACTTTGATAATAAGTGAACCTTTGAACATTTGATACATGGACATTCTTCAGTAGCAATCCAGTAACTTGGCACTATGAGAACAAATGGGTCTTTTATGGATGGGAAAGAGAATGTGAAGATGATACTTTGTGCAGGAAATGGTATGAGCTGAGCTTTAAGAATGGTGTAGTCCTTTGGGGATCTGAAGTTTTTGTTCCATCGTAAAGAAGAACAGTTACTCTGAAGCAGTTGCATAAAGGACACCCCAATGTATCTTGGTCAAGTATAACTCCAATAACTCCACTAATAAAGCACCCTTTGGACTTTCTGGTACTTGACTAGCAGGTTTTCTGGACTATTCTCATAAATGTAAATGCTTTCAAAGCCTAATATTCTTGACATTTAGCTGGACACTTAGAAAATAATAGAAGGATTGGGCAGTCAGGCTCCCAAACAGCATCAACCATCCCCCCATTTATTCTAGCAGAGAGCATCAGCACTACCTCCACCCCCCATGCAAGCAACAGCAAAGTCCCAAAGGAAGACTATGGTCTACAGTCCATCAAAAACTACTAACAGTTTGACATCCCACAGGTTCTCACTCTCACTAACAAGGGAGAGAGAGAGAGATAACACTCCTTCTACACCAAGAGAGGAGACAAACTCGCTGATTCGATGTTACAGTCTGTAGTGCTGTTTTACTTCGAAGTTCCCCCAACTCAAGAATTGGCAGCAAACTCTCACTCACCATCGAGAGAGCGAGAGAGCCATCACCTGGGTACAGAACTCTCCACTGTCTCGATGTTCTGGTTCCCCATGATGGTTCAGTTTGTGACACCACAAGGCGACACCCCGAATACTTCCATTTTCCAAGTTACTGCTGGAGATATCAAAAAAGTGGCTGATCGGCGAGCTCCAAGAGCGGGAACACACTGCCATGAAGAACTGCAGTTTGAGTGCAGCTGTAGATCACGGACTCCAACTGGACTCCAGCCACCTTGAAAATAACAAATATGTGTCTGAAACATGTAAATTAAATAAAAAGGAAATAGTGGCGTATTTGGACTTCCAGAAGGCTTTTACTGAGGTGGCATACAAGGGATTATGAAACAAAATTAGAGAACATAGTACTGGGGTAATATAAAAATTGAATTATGGTTTATGTAATGAACAGGGATAAATGTGTCCTTTTAAAGATGTGAGTTTCTATTGGAGTGTTAGATTGGGAAAAAACAAATGTGACTTCCTTGTTCTAAAAGGAAAGAAGGCAGAAAATAAGAAACTATTGGCTAATTAGTTTCACATCCATTATTGGGAAGATGCTAGGATTAATAATAAGAAGAAATTGCCAATCAATAGGATGTAGACCTGTTGCAGATATGACACTTTGGGAGATCATATATAAAGAGAAGGTACACTGGTGACAGCAGGGCCTTTGGAAGCATTAACATATGGAAGGATCTTGGGGCCCAAGTCCATTGCTCCTTGAAAGTAGCTGTACAAGTTGGATTGGGTGGTAAAGAAGCCACATACCATATTTGCCATTATTAATTCAGGCATTGAGTTTATGAGTCAGGAGGTTATCTAGCTTTCTGAAAACTCTGGTCAGGCCCATTATAGGAAGGATGTCAAGGCTTTGGAGAGGGTGCAGAACAGGTTTACCGAGATGCAACCTGGATTAGAAAGGGGTTCCTAATCTGGGATCTATGGTTCACTTGCTTAATGGTGATGGCACAAGGCATAAAAAAGGTTGGGAACCCTTGTGCTATAAGGAGAAGTTGGATAAGTTAGGTTTGTTTTCTCTGAACTAGCAGGAATTGAAGAGAAATCTGATAGAAGTTTCTAAGATTATATTCAGATAAAATACAGTGGATATCCACTCTGATCTTCCCAGGATCAAAGTGTCTAATACTATAAGGCAAGCATGTAAGGTGAGAGAGAGTAAGTTCAAAAGGGATTTGTGGTGCAATATTTTTGTTATTACACAGAGAGCGGTGGGCACCTAGAATGTGTTGCCAAGGATGGTGGTAGAGGAAGGTAGAATAGAGGCATTTAGGAGATTTTTAAACAGGCACATGTATGCAGAGAATGAAAGGATTTGGATGTGGAAAACACAAAGCACTAGCTATCTTTAACTTAATTAGATTAACACAACATCGTGGTCTGAAGTGCCTGTTCCTTTGCTCTACATTCTTTTTAGGAAAGCTTAACACAATCAAAAGTCAACATGGTTTCATGAGAGACAAATGGATTTTGACAAATTTTCTTGAGTTCTTTGAGGATGTAACAGAGTAGGTAGAGGGGAATGTGTAGATGTGTGTACTTGGACTTCCCAAATGCATTTGACACAGTGCTACATAAAAAACCCAAGCACTAATTAAAAGCTATTGATATTGGAGGAAGAGTGTTAACAAGGATTGAAGTTAGAACTTGAACAAGATGAGATTGGAATGTCATCAACCATCCTGGCAGCCTCCAGTGTGCCTGAACTGTCCGTCACGGTTGCAGCCAGAAGATCAGTCTTCTAGAGAGTGAACCTGTGGAAAACATTTGGCCTGGAATGTGTCACTGGCCATGAAAATCAGCTGGTGAGGTTATTTGCAGGCATTTATACATTTTCTCTGCTTTAGTCTGAGGTTCCCACTTGCCTTAGGAAGTACCAGTTATGTGTATTAACACAATGGCTCAATGCTCTGACATCCACCATCATGAAATGCTTCAGAAGACTGGTCTTGGTGCATTAACACCAGCCATCCAGACAACTTGATCCACTGCAATTTGACTAGTGCTGAACCAGCTGCATGACAGATGCCATTTCCCTGGCTCTACTCTCATCTCTTGAATATTTGTCAGTAAAGACACCTACATTATACTATTGTTTATTGACTACAGCTCCAGGTGCAATACTATCATTCCCAGCAAATTCATCTCCATTCTTGGAGGCCTGGAAATCAACATCTCTCTTTGCAATGGGATCCTTGACTTCCCGACCAACAGAATATAATCAGTAAGGATAGGCAGTGGAACCTCCATTACAACTATCCTCAGCATTTGTGCCCTGCAAGGCTGCATTCATGACTGTGAGGCCAGATCCTCCTCTTAACTCCATCTACAAGTTGGCAGATGATACCACCACAGAGGACCACATCTTAAATAAAGATGAGTCAGAGTACAGGAAGGGGACAGAGAGCCTAGTGACATGGTGTCATGACAACAAACTTTCCCTCACTTTTAGTAAAGATAAAAAGCTGGTCATTGACTCAGAAAGGGGGCAGTGCACATGCTCCTCTTTACCTCAATGGTGCTGAGGTCACAAGGTTTGAGAGCTTCATATCCTTAAGAGTGAAAGGGAGAGCCTACCGTGTCCAAACATGTAGATACCATGACCAAGAAAGCTTACCAGTGTTTCAGGAGGCTAAAGAAATTTGGCATGCTCCATTTGACCCTCACCAATTTTTACTGATAAACCCGTCTTGATGTGTTATGGCTGTTCTGGTAACTGCTCTGCCTGTGACCAGAAGAAACTACAGAGGCGCAACTCAGCACATCACAGGTACTAACCTCCCTTCCATGGACTCTGCCTACATTTCACCTTGCCTCAGTAAAGAGAAATCAGAATCAGGTTTATTAGCACTAAAATATGTCGTGAAATTTGTTGTTTTGTGGCAGAAGTACCGTGCAATACATAAAATATACCATAAATTACAATAAAAAATATATTTTAAAATATTAAATAAGTATTGCACAAAGAGAGCAAAAATAATGAGGCAGTATTCATGGGTTCATTGTCCATTCAGAAATCTGGTGGTGAAGGAAAGAAGTTGTTCCTACAGCAGACAATATAATCAAAGATCCCAATTCTTTTTTCTCTCCTCATCCAAGTCATTGCTGTAGAATCTAAATGTCTGGGGCCCCTGCGCTGATTCAATGCACTAGAACACAAGGACATAAGAAATTAGGGGCAGGAGAAAACTACCTGGCTCCTCTAGCCTGTTCTGCCATTCAATATGATCATGGTTGATCTATCCTGGATCTCAACTTTTCCTTTGTGCTAGTTCCCAAGAGCTCTCAATTACCCAATCTTTCAAAATTTTTTTACATCCGCTTTAAAAGCTTCTGATAAGGTTAAGCAGACGAGGCTGACAGTTTCTGGAGTCTTGAGGAAAGAGCAGTTATCTCATTGCAAAAGGGGTTTATGAAATTTGCTACAGAGATAGTATTTGCCCTGGCTGAGTCTCTAGAACCTGGGGTCACAGTTGAAAATAAGGTTGCAGCCAATCAGGACAAAAAGGCTTGGAATTTCTTCACTTCGTATGTGGGGAATCCTCAAAATTCTAGTTAAAAGGGCTTTGGCGACTCAGTCACTGAAGATTGACATATTTTTGTTATGGTGTTAGTAGTATAGGAATGTGGCAGTGATGTAAAAGATCAACTGTGATCACATTGAATGTTGGAGCAGGCTCCAGGGGTTAAGTGGCCTACCCCTGCTCCTACTTAAAGTTCTTGTGTTCCTATAAATCACTGCTTCTTAAATTGCCTTGTCTTACTAACTGGTGTTTTGCCTTAGTTCAATGATCAGTGTGAGGGCATTTGACTGCATATCTGGGTCATTTAAAGCAAGCAAGGCAATGACCAAAGTGGACAGGTGGGCAGCAGAGTTGTGATTATAACATCTCACGTACTGGACTTTTGATTGCAAATGTGTGATCAGACCAGAAGCCAAAACAAGGAAAAGAAATTTGTTCTTTGGAGACAACAATAAATGAATAAATTTGCCACTGCAAATCCTACAACCTAGAGGGGCTAATTTTTGTAAAATGTGGAGAGAAAAATATGAACATACTGTAAAATATGAATATAAAATCCAAACATGAACACATAATTGATCTTTTTTTGACCTACAGGTGATTCAGTTGCAACACACACAAAGTGCTGGAGGAACTCAGCAGGCCAGGCAGCATCTATGGAAAAGAGTATAGTCAATGTTTCAGGCCGAGACTCTGCAGCTGTCCTGTTGCCTGGCCTGCTGAGTTCCCCCAGCATACTGAATGTGTGTTGCTTGGATCTCCAGCATCTGCAGATTTTTTCTTGTTTGTGATAGGATTCAGTTGCAGATCCTTTATCTAACTCACATAAAATATGGAAAAAAATTGAAAATATCTGACCTTAACTCAACCTGAAAGACAACAGCTGTTGAAACTGACTCTGGTGTCCAAAGCACTGTGATTATAAGTGACAACCTGGATCATGATCAGTACAAACCAAAAAAGCAACAGGATTAGGTTTGACTTTCTGATATGTCACCAGGTTTTCAATGGATGTTTTGCCAAAGAGATGACAGACAATTGGGAGAAATCTTTGAGAAATTTTATCCAGACTGGTTTTGCAATTCTTGTTTATATGGAAGCATGGAAAAGCCTGAAGCTTCACAATCCAGGAATTGAGTTGCTGCTGAAAGTAATTGAAATATAGGAATTTGTAATATTTGGTCCTTCACAATCCTTTATGTCAGCGGAGAGCACTGAAGAGGACTTGAAGGAAGCTCACAGTCATTGCTAATACTGTACCCACTCTGGTCCAAATATGAAATAATTTTTTTCACATTTGGAAAGAAATCACCTGAGTTAAATTTTTGTGTGTGTTAAAGAGTGTTCTCTTCTACATTCTTGCACATGGCTTTTCTATCCAAAGTATTCAGATGTCCTCAAATGAATGCTTATCACGCTTGTCTGTGCTGTCCTGGAGTAATTTTCAACTGGTACACTTAGCTTGAATATATAAAGGATTCACTTCTTTCTTGTCAAATTGGAACATGTGATTCATATCCATGTACTGATGACTGGAATGGACTTTTGTCATTTCCAATGGTGTGAGCCTGCTTTTCAATGCAGGACATAAGCTAGCATTCATGAGGAAGATAGCAAGGATAAAACAGAGTCTTGGTATATTTTTATAGTGGGTGCACTGCAAATTACTCATTGGGATCATACTGACTTAGTATAGGATGTTCAAGAATTGGGATGTCACATAGCTCAAACTATCATCATTTTCACATCTTTTTTTCATTCGCTTTCCCAAAAATTCCCCAGACTTCATGGCATTTGCTTTCAAACCAAGAATTCAGCATTGAATAGAACCACTTACAGTTGTAACCTTACAAAATGGTGGTGATAACTGTGAGAGAATTCACTCAACACAGTTGCTTAGTCATTTGAAAAGGTTTCTTAATAACAGTAAAAAGTTTAGCACTGAGAGGTCTGAGGAGTAAGTTGTTTTACACAGTGGATGATGTCTGGAAATTGCTGCCAAAGCAGTGGAATCAGATACAATTGTACTTTTACATTTAAAAGGCATTTAGCCAGTTACTTAAATAGGCAAAGCATAGAATGATATGGTCCCAATGGGGGTAATTAAGATTAGTATAGACTCTTTGGTTCTATGACATGGAGTTAATCTTGCTAATGTCCTCAGGACAGGAGTGCTGATCTCAGTAGTAAAGTCTGTTCAGGCAGCTGTATGGTGCGAATCTGACCTTTCCAATTTCTGTCTGGTGAGAGTCAGATTGAATCCGCCATACAAGGTTCCATTGCCTTCTTTGTTGCCGTGAGATCTGACCATACAGATCGCTTGAAGCTGATGAGGTTGCTGTCATTCAAGCCGCATCTAGTTCCCCAACATGAAGAAGATGAAGACACCAGAAGCCAGGTAGAAGCAGCAAATAAATGAATAGTGTACATCCAGGTGGCCACTATAGGTCTATTTCAGTTCCGTGGGAACCCAGTGACTATTTCTTCATTTCTTTCTGTGACTCAGGATGCACTTACACACAACAAGTGAGCTGAAAGAGGTTGAAGAACCTGGTGTGCTCCTTAGGGTGGAGAGGGTTAAGGAGGCATTCAAAGTCTGGAAAGGTCTACGATAGAGTAAAGATGCTGAAGATTCAGTGGAGGTGGATTTAGTAATAGTGTTTAGAAGTTCTTCCTCAGGAAGGCGGTGTCCATCATTAAGGACCCCCACCACCCAGGACATGCCCCCTTCTCATTATTATCATCAGGAAGGAGGTACAGAATCCTGAAGGTACACACTCAATGATTCAGGAACAGCTTCTTCCCCTCTGCCATCCAATTTCTAAATGGACATTGAACCCATGAACACTACCTCACTAGTTTTTAAAATTTATTTCTGTTCTTGTACTACTTATTTTAACTTAACTATTTAATATGAATATATATCCTTACTGTAATTCAGTTTTTTTCCTATATTTATCATGAATTGCATTGTACTGCTGCCGCAAAGTAAACAAATTTCACAACATATGCCGATGATATTAACTAATTCTGACTCTGATATTGGGTACGTTGATGTACAAATGTTTGTCTTATTGATTTTTTTGTAACACCTCCTTGATGCCAATCTCCTCAATTTATTAAGTTATTTTTTGCTATAATGAATAGCATATCATCCTGCTATATCAAGAGTTCTTTCTCTGTCTGTTTGATTTATTAATTTTCACAAAGCAAAATATTTTCCAGGAATGGATTCTTATTGTAAGTTATATTATTTAAAAATTGAATGGAATAATTTAGAAGCTAATGAGGTAAAGGTCGGGGATTGGGGCAAATGGGAAAGCTCTTCCAAAGAGTCAGTCACAGATTGAGTGGCCACTTACATGACATAAGTACGTAAAATATGAAAAAACGACAAAGACACCAAAAGAAAGTTTTGGAATAGTTTAAGGAAGATCATGAGAGGAAGCACAACAAACTGAATTGGTTGCCCAGAAAAACACAGAGATCTGATTTTCTTAGAATTCATCAAGATTTGTGCCTGTATTCATGCACCACAGGTGAGGACTCTCTTCTCCAAATATTAAGCTTATTAAATTGACCTCAACCCCAGATGAAGTTCAAAGGTGAAACCAGCCAGTGGATCAAAGGCTTTATCCAGAGCACTTTCCTTAATGAATCAGAACCCCAGCTGCATCATTGCACCGTGTATTTCATAATCTCTAGAATTAAATATATTTGAAATTTTAGTTATTAGTTTATGAATGAGCATTTATGCATTGTATTAATAGCTTTAGTATTAAAAAAACAAGTAAAATTTTCGAACTTAATTTCATTTGGCACTAATCCAGTGCTTAGTTTGGTCCACTGATTTTGACAACAGTTTTGATTTTTGGTTCAGTGAATGCTGAGCTTTGGAATGTGGCTCAATCAGATATTAACATCCAAACTCCAAACTGCTGTTTCCCATGGGTGAGTCTGCTTTTCCTGTCAGGAGCAAGTCAAGCAGTTTCCCTCTCTCTTTATCCATCATCGGCTTGTAATCATTACTTTTTTTCTTTTCTGTTGACATCGCCAGGTGGATATTCTTCTGTGCACAGGTCTGAGGCTTGTCTATCAGAGCTGCAGTGTTAGCCCTAGGCAGTTTGCATGAGTCCCTTCAAAAGGAAACATCTGAAGCACTTACCAGCCTGATTCTGACAAACCTCCCGGTTCAAAGGTACTGAGAAGCCACAACTCTGAGGGATTCTTTTGAAGCCTGAAATAAAGGGTGGTACCATAGTAGTTTGCTGATTTTTTTTTTTTGACATTGAGCCCTCAGGAAAGACCCTTGTCTGATAACTTACAATATCATTCTAAATGCTAAAACCAAAGCCTCAGAAGTTGGACAAAAACATGAAATGGTCACATGATTTCCGAAATGATATGGATACCAAGCAAAAGAATGCAACATGAGCTCTGAAGCATAGAGGAGCAGGTGTAGTCAATAGCCATATGTATTGCTTTAGGGTACAAACTTAAACCCATACTGGTGGATACTGGGTGTCTTTTAAAAGGTATCTCTTGCGTTAGTAATAGTGAGGCTAGGGTTGCACAAGATAGCCACTTTAATTAAGAACATATTGGAGATATTTGGATGTAGTAAAAATTAAAGGTCATGATTACTCTGCTTGGCCTATTTTAGAAACATTTCAGTTCCAATAAAAGTGAAATCCTTTGCGTCTTTTCAATTCTACTTAACTTTATCCTGACTGAAACATTCCAGCGGTGCTTAATTGTGAAGCTGCAAGGTGAAAATATTTCTCATGTGAAAATATGTGTTCAGCTAATCCAAAAAAAAATAAGAATTGCCTCTGACTTGTAAAGCACCAGGAAATATTATGAAATGAATACAATGTGGTGGAGCAGACCATTGGAAATAACAAAAGACTCCGGATTTGCTAAGAGTTTGTTCACTTCCAGCTTCCTTGCTAATGTTTGAATTAGAGAGAATAATCTGTATTCATTTCGGGTATTCTTTGCTCAGGCACAAACTTCTGGAATTCCATCCCGAAACTTCACTGTTTCCCTCATTTTCTTGTTTTAAACCATACTTTCTTTCCCCCAAACCTACTTGTTACTTGTTTCAATGCTTCTTTGAGCAGTTGTGTTGCAGAGCTGTGCATGGGAATTTGAATATGATGTGATTGGAGAATAGATGCCTTAATGATGTTGGATTAGATTGTATAATTGTTATGCTCTTTGCAGTTTAAATTTCTTATGCTTGCTTGTATTTTTATGTAATAACCTATGAATAGACAATTGTTCAATGTGTTTCCTAGTGGTTACAGTTCTTATTCTGGAAGCTTCTTGGTATCACATTATTTGAATATTGGTGACCTGATTGGTTAACTCTTAACCACGAAATTTGAATGGAATATCTATTATCTGTAGAAATTTAATGGAATTAGCAAACTGGTATAAGAGGTCAGAGCACGTGGGTGCAGTCACTTTTCTTTGTTCTCTTTCCTGCCATCACCTTCTTAGTCGTTACTCTCCTTTCAGAAATCTTTCTTGATTTCTGAAGAACCTTGGATCAAAAACATTAGAATCCAACAGTTTTGGTGTCATCGCATGGATGGTTGCAAAGATTTAAAGACTCAGAAAAATCCCAGACAAAGTGGAAACATTTGGCACGCAAACTGAAAAAGAATTAAGATCTCTCTCTCTGTATTTCCAATCATTCGAGAAAACTGCCTAGTTTGTGTTTTAAATGGAAGTTTAAGAGTGACGGAAACTATTATGCATTGCTCTTCTGAAAAAAAATCAGACCAGTACTGAAGTTAGCCTCATGCTCAAAGTAAATTTGTACAAGCAGGTGGAGTACCTAAGAAATCTTCTCATTGTAATGTGGTGCTTAAAAATCATCCAGCAAGCCAGTGAGGAAAATTTGTTGTTTGCAAACCAAATATGTAAGATTTCGACTGCAGTCCTGTGAAGATTTTGATGCGACCAATCCAATAGTATTTTGAATTCAGTCCAAGTGATTAAAAAATACGAGTTCAGGTTCGAGTTCTGTTTTTTGTTGTTCAGCCGTACGCATGCATACAGCTAAACGGAACAACGTTCCTCTGTTCCAAGGTGGACAACACAGTACAAATAAATCCTGTAAAATTTGGTTAGAATGGGTTGGGGTGAGGGGAACTTCACTTGCTTCAATCTCCTCAGAAAGTGGAAGCTCCTCAGTCCTGCCAAGGGATTTCGGCCTGAAACATCGACTGTGCTTTTATCCATAGAAGCTGCCTGGCCTGCTGAGTTCCTCCAGCACTTTGTGTGTGTTGCTCGGATTTCCAGCATCTGTAGATTTTCTCCTGTTCATGAAGTGGAGATGTTGCTGTGCATTCTTGACCAAAGAGATGGTATTGAGGGACCAGGTGAGATCATTTGTTAAGTGCACTCACAGAAATTTGGTGCTCCAAACACTGTTCACAGTGGAGGCATGCATGTGCAGTGAGAGTGATCAGCCTGCACCTTCTTAAAATCACCTCTTTGGTCTTGTCCACATTGAGTCTCAAGATGTTGTCTTTGCACCATTCTACCAGCTGCTCTGCCTCCTCTTTTTATACCATCTTGTCGTCGTTGATGACAAGGTCAACCACTGTTGAGTCATCAATGAAGTACATACAAATTAAGTGTTACACACGAGATTAAATTAAGACTATGGCCAAAGTCGTGAAACTTACTACCAAATCTTCAGTAATGTAAGAACAGGTGACTGAGGGCTTGACCTCTTGCCTGAATAAAACTTTCAGTTTGATAATGTTAATAAAAAAGTCCGGATGACATATAGCATCAATGTTGAGTTTATTGAAATATGTCTCTAAAATGATATTGTAAAATTATGGGATAAGATCCAAAAAACATCTTCAAGCAAAAAAGTGACTGCCTGAATGATGGCAGTTTCATCGCAGTTAAGAAAGTGCGAACGGGCTGCATTAGAGAAACAGTTTAAGCTAACACGTCGTCAGTTTGAGAATCGAACTTGTGAATTAACTAAGGAAGTTAACAGATCAGTTTGGAAAAGAAAAAGATAAACTACAAAAACCATATGATAGAGACAGTAAAACATCTAATGAGCAGATTTTTGTATTAACTGAACAAGTGAAGAAACAACATGATAAATGAAATCAAATTAAAGTGCATTGTACAGAGCTTTGAAACAAACTGAAGAAGAACCTCAAGTAGGTGATCCTGCCAGTGACGCTTCCCCTACTATGCAAAAATCTATCCAACCTTGTTTTACATATCTTTACTGAAAATTGACATTGTCCTCCGAGGCGATGCCACATTCTCAACTCTGGGGAATTATAGAGTGGACATGTCAAGGACTCTACAGTGGGCTCTAGAGACTCAAGTGAAGGTGAGAGCAATGAAACAATAGGATTGGCAGCTATGTCACAGCTTGCTTCACTAAAGCCCAAGGGAGCAAAGACACGTAGGACTGAAAATGGACCTTCAAAAGGAGACTGAGGATGGATTACCACGTTGTTAATCAATGTATGACAAGCTAACCTCTCTAGTGGCAGATCTATCAACTATTCCATCATGCAAGTGGTTTACAGTTATTGTTATGGCCAATAGATTCTGGTCCATACCACTGGCATCTGAATATCAACCGTAGTTGGCTTTCACAGTTGATGGTCAGCAATATCAGTGGACAAAGCTACCACAAGGGCTCCACAACAGTCCCACTGTCTATCACATGGCTTTGAGGCAACATCTGAGGGACTTTCCAGTCAATGATTTGACTATCATATAATATGACGATGATATCTAGCATGATCATGATGTGCTTTATTTGCTCGATTATCTGTCCTCCAAGGGTCACAAGGCAAATTTAGACAAGGCACAATTGCAACAAGAAGAAGTAACTTACCTGTGACAGGAAGTTTCCCAAGGTAAATGGGAAAAAACAGCTATATAAGAACGCAAACACAAGGAATTCTGCAGATGCTGGAAATTCAAGCAACACACATCAAAGTTGCTGGTGAATGCAGCGGGCCAGGCAGCATCTCTAGGAAGAGGTACAGTCGACGTTTCAGACCGAGACCCTTCGGCCTGAAACGTCGACTGTACCTCTTCCTAAAGATGTTGCCTGGCCTGCTGCGTTCACCAGCAACTTTGATGTGTGTAGCTATATAAGACCTTAGTTTACAGCTATATAAGGTCTTAGTTAGACCCCACTTGGAGTACTGTGTTCAGTTCTGGTCACCTCATTACAGGAAGGATGTGGATACTATAGAAAGAGTGCAGAGGAGATTTACAAGGATGTTGCCTGGATTGGAGAGCATGCCTTATGAGAATAGGTTGAATGAACTTGACCTTTTCTCCTTGGAGCGATGGAGGATGAGAGGTGACCTGATGAGAGGTATCGATCATGTGGTTAGCCAGAAGCTTTTTCCCAGGGCTGAAGTGGCTAACACAAGGGTTAAGGTGCTTGGAGGCAGGTACAAGGGGGATGTCAGGGGCAAGTTTTTCACACAGAGAGTAGTGGGTACATGGAATGCACTGCCAGCGAAGGTGGTAGAGGTGGATACAATAGGGTTTTTAAGAGACTCTTAGATAGGTACCTGGAGCTTAGAAAAATAGAGGGCTATGTGGTAGGGTAAATCTAGGCAATTTCTAGAGTAAATTACATGGTTGGTACAACATTGTGACCTGAAGAGCCTGTAATGTGCTGTAAATTTCTATGTTTCTATGAAATCACTGAGGATCATGTAAAAGCCGTTAAGTCATCAAAGCCTCTTAACAGTTCAAGAACTCCGGTCATTTCTGGGTTTGTGTAACTACAACATAGAATTTAGGTTGATTCATATGCTGAGATATCCCAACCACTCAACAATCTGCTGAAGGGCAGTAAGCACTCAAACGATCCTGTGACTCTTAATGAAGAACAACTGAAAGTGTTGCAAAGTGACATCGTATACTGCACCTGCATCAGGAACACCTGATACAGGTAAAGCATTTATTCTGCAGGTCAATGAGAAACATGGTTACATGATGGCAGTCTTACCTCAAGAACACGGGGGCCAACAGCATCCTGTTGGCTATTGCTCTGCCATATTGGATAATGTAGCATTAGGATGGGGTCCATGTTTGTGAGCAGTGCAGGCAACCTATCTGGCAGTCATGGCCGTTTCTAACGTTGTGTTTGATCAAGTTTTAAACATTCAATGTCCACATTCAATACTCACTTTACTGACTATGAATAGGGCCACTCGAGCATCAGCTGCTAAGTGATCTACTGTTCGAGGCACCTAATATCGTCATTCAATGACTGAGTTCAGTAAATCCAGCAAAACTGTTACCATTGGACAGGAAAACTATGATGACATTGACTGTGCAGGAATAAGAACATACCATGAAGATCCAAATTATTACAAACAAACACCTCTATTGACACTGAGGAACTTGAAGCTGCTCACTCTCTCCACTTCTGATCCCTCTGAGGATTGGTATGTGTTCCTTTGTCTTACCCTTCCAGACCTCCACACTCAGCTCTTCCGTCTTATTGATATTGAGTGCAAGGTTGTTGCTGCAGCACCACTCCACCAGTTGACATATCTTGCTCCTGTACGCTCTCTCATCTCCATCTAAGATTCTAGCAACAATGGTTGTATCATCAGCAAATTTATAGCTGGTATTTGAGCTATGACTAGCCACACAGTCATGGTTATAGACGGAGTAGAGTAGTGGGCTAAGCACACACCCTTGAGGTGCAGCAGTGTTGATTGTCAAATATGGTACTTGTTATTGACTAGTAGCTCTAACTATGTTGCTTTCTTCTCTGGCACAACAGATACACTCCCTAGGATATATTGGAGTAGAGGGCACAAGCTCAACAAATGTTTGAGAGATGCATGACATGACAGAAAACAAATCGTGGAGCAGTGGAGGAGCTACCACAATTAACTACTCCTGCCCCACCTGCTCCATTTTTACACTTACAAATGGACTATGTTACTTTGTCAAATTGACAAGGATACTCAGGTAATAGTGGATAAGTTCTCAAGATAGGTGGAAGCTATTCCAGCAAGGAAAGGCACTGCCATACACACAGCAAAAACTCAAGGATGGGGTTTGCCATGTCACATCGACTCTGACCAAGGAAAACATTTCACTGGAAGTGTTTGGCTGGAATTAAGTTGACTGATGCACAATGAATGGTCTTTTCATTGTCCACATCATCAGGGTATTCTGGGCATCGAATGAATGAATGGATTCATCAAACAGTGACTGACTAAGTATCATGAGGGATGTGTACCATGGCATACAGCTCTTCCTATGATCTTAGGCAGCACTAGAGCAATCCAAGCTAGAAAACTAAATTAAGTCTGTTGTAGTAGTAAGAGGGTGTCCTTGAAATACATATTACAGCAGACAGATTTGTTAACTATTGTGAAAATTAACCCAAGTTGTAGAGTCTGCTTCTCGACAGATTTCTCCCACTTGGCCTGATCCAACTTAAGGAAGACACACCTTGCTTCTTGGCGAGTGAGTCCTGATTAAGAAACCACCTAAAGAACCATTGGATGATTGATGGGAAGATCCTTATCAAGCACTGTTAATTACCAACTCAGTGGTGATATTAGAAGGTAAAGGTACGTGGATGCATACTAACCACAGCAAGTGGGCTGAATTGGCACCCAATGAGGACAGCAAAGCATTGTGGTTAATACGCTCATATCCTTTGACCCAGTGCCTACACTGCTGGGCTACAGTGAGCGAATCAGTAACCAGCCAGAAGACTTCAATTAGAGTCAACAGCTACTGGACATTAAGAAGTTCATTATTTGTGGTTCTAATATTTTTGCTTATTTCCCCTTCTGCTACTGTGCCAATTGAGATGACTCATAATATATACTTGCCAGTATCACATGAATTTTTTGATGCTGTTAATGCCTCTAGCTGTTGGGTATATCAACATACCCCTGTATTCTACACATTTCAAATTATTCACCAATGCTAGGCATTCCTGCAGATGCAGAACAAACAGGCACCCTTGTCCTCAAACAGAGTTCATTATCACAATCCAGCAATAGCAATATTGACATTAAATCCATCATTCATTATTCTCAGGGGAGTCTTAAATGTATGATGATCTTGCCCCACCCCCCTCCCACATACCATCTTGAACTAGATCATTTATGTAACTATAATCACGATGATTAAATCATAACTTATCTGACCCTACTCATGTATGAGTATGAGGATGGTATGTTGCATCCCGGGTGCCAGGGTCCGGGACATCTTGAGTCCTCAGCATTTTTAAATGAGAGGGAGAACACCCAGAGGTTATAGTCCATGTAGGTACCAATGATATGGGTAGGATGAGAGATGAGGTTCTGCATGGGGGAGTTCAGGGAGTTAGGTGCTAAATTAAAGGGCAAGACCCCCAGGGTTGTGATCTCAGGATTGCTACCTGTACCCACATGCTAGTGAGGCCAGAACTAGGAAGATTATATGGTTTAACATGTGGCTAGGGAGTTGATGTAGCAGGGAGGGCATAAGATTTTTGGATCTTTGGGCTCTCTTCCAGGGAAGGTGAGATCTGTACAGAAGGGACGGTTTGCACCTGAACTAGAGGGGTCTAATATCCTAGTGGAAAGGTTTGTTGCTGCTGCATGATGGGGTTTAAATTAGAGTTGCAGGGGAATGGGAACCAGAGCGCCAGAACAGTTAGTGGAGAGGTTGTGGAGCCAGATGTTGGTAAGACCCCAGACGAAGTTAGGAATCAAATGGTTGAGCATGGTGTGACTAATGTCCTGAGCTGCATATATTTCAATGCAAAAAGTATCGTAGGAAAGGCAAATGAGCTGAGGGCATGGATCAACACCTGGAGTTATGATGTTATAGCCATTGGTGAGACTTGGTTACAAGAGGGGCAGCTCAGTACTCTGGGATTCCATTGATTTAGACGTGACAGAGCGGGAGGGATTAAAGGAGGAGGTGTGGCATTACTAGTTAGGGAAAACGTCATGGCAGTGCTCCTTCAGGACAGACTGGAAAACTCAACTAGTGAGGTGTTATGGGTGTAACTGAGAAATAAGAAAGGCGTGATCACATTAATGGGGCTATATTACAGACAACCCAACAGTCCTAGGGATTTAGTAGAATAAATTCGTAAATAGATCACAGACTATTACAAGAAACATAAGGTTGTTAAAGTAGGTAATTTTAACTTTCCACATATTGACTGGAATCCCATTCAGTAAAAAGATTAGGTGGGATAGAGTTCGTCAAATGTGTTATGGAAAGTTTCCTTTATCAGTACGTAGAAGTGCCAATGACAGAGCGTGTGATACTGGATCTGCTATTAGGGAATGGGACAGGAAAAGTGACAGAATTTGTGTCGGGAAACACTTTGCATCCAGTGACCGTAATGCCTTTAGGTTCAAAGTAAATATGCAAAAAGATAGGTCTGGTCCATGGGTTGAGATTCTAAATTGGAGAAAAGCCACTTTTGATGGTACCAGAACTGATCTGAAATATGTAGATTGGGATAGGCTGTTTTCTGGCAAATGTGTACTTGGAAAGTGTGAGGCCTTCATAAATGAAATTTTGAGAGTACAAAGCTTGTATGTGCCTGACAGAAAAAAAGGTAAAGGTAGCAAATATAGGGAAGCTTGCTTTTCAAGAGATTTTGAGGCCCTGGTTAAAAGAAAAAGGGAGATGCAGAGCAAGTATAGACAAGTAGGAACAAATGATGTGCTTATGCAAGAGAATGTTTAAGAAAGAAATCATGAAGTTGCTTTAGCAGACAAGTTCAAGGAGAATCCTAAAGGATTCTACAGGTATGTTAACAGCAAAAGGATTGCAAAGGACAAAATTGGTCCTCTGTAAGACCTGAATAGTAATCCATGTGTGGAGCCAAAACAGATGGGGGAGATCTTAAATGAATTTACTGCATCTGTATTTGCTTGGAAGATGGATGCTGAGTCTACAGAAGTGAGGCAAAGCGGCTTCAACTTCATGGACCCTGTACAGATTACAGAGGAGGAGGTGTTTGCTACCCTGAGGCAAATCAGGGTATATAAATCCTTAGGGCCTGACAAGGTGTTCCTTCAGACCCTATAGGAGGCAAGTGCAGAAATTGCCTGCGCCCTAGCAGAGAAAATTAAAACACCCTTAGGGACAGGAGAGCTACCAGAGGATTGAAGGATAGCCAATGTTGTTCCGATGTTGAAAAAAGGCTCTAAACAGAAACCAGGAAGTTATAGATTGGTGAGTCTGACATCAGTTGTGGGAAAAGTAATGGAAGGTATTTAAAGGGACTGGATATATAAGTATTTGGATAGATATGGACTAATTAAGGACAGTCAACATGGCTCCATGCTTGGTAGGTCATGTCTAATCAATCTTATGGAATTTTTCAAGAAGTTACCAGGAAAGTAGATGATGTCAAAGCAGTGGATGTTGTCTACATGGACTTTAGTAAAGCTTTTGACATGGTCCTGCATGGAAGGCTGGTCAAGGAGGTTTAGTCGCTCAGCATTCACGATGAAGTAGTGAATTGGATTAGATATTGGCTTTGTAGAAGAAGCCAAAGAGTGGAAGGAGAGAGTTGCCTCTCTGACTGAAGGACTATGACTAGTGGTAGGCTGCAGGGATCAGTGCTGGGTCCTTTGTTGTTTGCCATCTATATCAGTGATCTGGATGATAATGTGATTAACTGGATCAACAAATTTGCAGATGACACCAAGATCAGAGCTGTAGTGGACAGTGAGGAAGTCTATCATGGCTTGCAGAGGGATCTGCAACAACTGGAAAAGTGCAGCCAAGTGTGGTGTACTGTTCTTCAGTAGGACCTACCACGGTAGGTCTTACACAATGAACTGAGGAGTGCGTTGGAAGTGGCATCATAGGTAGTTAGGGTCGTAAAGAAAGCTTTTGGCACATTAGCCTTCATACATCAATGTAGAGAGTACAGAAAATAGGATGTTAGGTTGTAGTTGTTTAAGACATTGATGATGCCTAACTTGAAGTATTGTATGCAGTTTTGGTCACCTATCTAGAGGAAAGAGTTGAAAGAGTGCAGAGAAAATTTACAAGGATTTTGCCAGGTCTGGAGGAGTTATAAAGAAAGATTGAATAGGTTAGGACTGTATTATTTAGAATGTAGAAGACTGGGATGAAATTTGACAGATGTATACAAAATTATGAGGGGTATAGACAAGGAGACTTTTTCCACTGAGGTTGTGTGTGACTACAACCAGAGGTCATGAGTTAACGGTGGAAGTTGAGCAGGTTAAGGGGAACTTGAGAGGGAACTTCTTCCCTCAGAGGGTCGTGAGAGTGTGGAGTGAGCTGCCAGCACAAGTGGTGCTTGGGAGCTTGATATCAAGATTTAAGAGAAGTTTGTATAGGTACATATATAGTAGAAATATGGAGGGTATGGTCCCAGTGCAGGTCGATGAAAGCAGGCAATTTAAGTGATTTTGGCATGGACTAGATGGGCCAAAGGGTCTGTTTCTGTGCTGTACTTCTCTATGACTCCATGATTCCATGTCTTATCCTGGGACATCTCCATATCTGCATCTAATGTTCATGACAAACCTATTAAATCTTTTCATGTGTTTACTATGAAAGCTACCTTTTGCTTGAGTTCAGAATGTGCTACTCTAGTAGGACATAGATCACAAAATTATACTTTACATTGTGCTAAGTGGGGTAATGACTCTGTAATTTTCATTGACGACATTCATCACAGTAATATTACTATTCAACAGGATCCTTTTGTGTAATAAATGTTCTAAGTTCATGGAGTAATACATAGTTTATGTGTAGAAATGGGGCTTTTACCTCTCTTCTATGTAATTGGTTAGGCTCTTGTTATTTGCAGTGTGTCTTTCCTGCTATGAGACATACACAGACCTTATCTTTACATCCTGAATCCAGAAGTAAACGAGACAGTTCGGAAGGAGCTCGTTTGCATCAATTTTATTCCCATTTAAAGGTGTTTCAAGTAGAATAGGAGAGATTAAAAATATTGCTGCAGCTTTAGAAAGAGTAAGCAAAATTGCCGCTGATGCCTTGGAAAAAGTGACAACAGAAATAGTCACCATGCATAAGATGTTTTTTCAAAATTGTATGGAATTAGATCTTCTCTTGGCAGTCAAGGGGGAAACGTGCAGTTATAGGCAAAGAGTGTTGTACTTACAGTACATACCTGATGAGACTGAAGACATAACTAATTTGGCTGATTATATTTGTAACGAAACAGCTAAAAAACATCAATCTGATGGATGGGATTTCTTTGATTGGATTCACTTAAATCTAGGAAGCTAGAGTTACTCAATATTAGGAGTTATAATATTTGTCCTGATGTGCCCTATCATAATTTACATCTTTTTTACTTGTATAAGGGTGGTCATTAATAGACTAGCTCAAACTCATGCCAGTGTGCCTACTTACAAAGACAATGTACCGAACCATGTCATAATCCTATGATTCCCTTTGATATTTCCATGCATTAGTTAGTTTATGATTATTTTATACTTAATGGAGACACCACAAGGATTTCTACCTCTGAATTTTCAGATGCAGTGATTCTCAATGTATGATTTAGAATCAAAGGGGGGAATGGATTAGATTGCATAATTGTTATTCTCTTTGCAGTTTAGCTTTCTGATGCTTGCTTGCATTTTTACATAGTTACTTATGTTTATGCAATTTCTCAGTTTGTTTCCCAGTGGTTACTGTTCTCCTGTATTCTGGAAGCTTCTTGGTCATCTCATTATTTGAACAGGGGTGATCTGATTGGTTAACTCTTACCTACAAAATTTGAACTGAACATCAGTTATCTATGGAAATTAAATGGAATTAGCAACCTGGTATAAGAGGCCAGATCACGTGGGTGCAGTCTCTTTTTTTGGTTCTCTTTCCTGCCAACTCCTTCTTTCTCACTACTCTCCTTTCCCCATTCCTTTGTTCTCTTAGTGCTTAACAAATGTTAGTGAGCAGCAAGTTTTAAGTCTCTTTCTTGATTTTTGAAAAACCTTGGATCAAAAACATCCAATTCAAACCATGAAATGCGGCAAATTTGTGTGTACATGTCCAATAACCTTGTGTCTTTTTCAGATGATGATTGGATGTAGATTGAGATGATGTGGTAGGGAAGCATGTTCCTTGTCTTTGCATCCAACAACCACCTATTTTCCCTCCAAGCTCCCAACATTTGTGTCTTGTCATATTTTATATCATAATATTCTTATGAATTGCCCTGGCACTTTTTTCCATATTATAGATACTATATATAGTCATGCATTGTAGAAGAATATCCTTCAGCCCTCTATATCCAAACCAGCTATCAAGTATAATGTAGAAGATGACAGCATAGGAACAGGCCATTCGGCCCACAATGTTGTGCAGAACCAGCTAAAAAGCAGATCAAACACACTCAAACACTAATTCCTCCTACCTACATGATGTCCATATCCTTCCATCTTCCTTGACATCTATGTGCCTATCAGTCCAAACATCTCTTAAAAGTCTCTAATGCATCTGACTTTACCACCATACCAGATAGCACATTCCAGGCATCCATCGATCTCAGTAAACAATGTACCACTCACGTCCCCCTTGAATCTACCTCTCCTCAACTTCATTGCATGCCTTCTGCTATTAGACATTTCAACACTGGGAAACAGACGTTCCTTGTCTACTCTATCTATGCCTCTCATAATCTTGTAAACCTCTCTCAGATCTCACCTCAGCCTCTGGTGCTCTCATAGAAAAGAACACGAGTTTATCCAGCCTCTCACGATAGCACATGCCCTCTACCGAACTAAAAGAACCGCATTTGCCAGTACATGGTTTGTAGCTTGCTGTACGTTGGCAATTCAAGTGCACCTGGAGATACTTCGTAAATGCTGTGAGAGTAGTTTCTTCCACCACCCACTCAGGTGGGGTATTCCAGATTCCAACCACTCACAGGGCAAAGTCTTCTTCAGATCTGCTCTCATTCCTTCACTCTTTACTCTAGCTTTGGATACCTGTGCTGTTGGGTAAAGTTTTCTTTTAGCTGACTTATCTACAGTATGTCCCTCAATACTTTGTTTATCTAGATGTCGTGGCAAGGTGAAAAACAATTTATTACCTGTGGCGGAGACTGTCCAACACGCTCCCCCAGAAAACTGTTTTCTTTTGAATAGTTGGTGAACTTAAAGAGAAAACTTTGTTCATTTACCAATATTGTTAAAGGTAGTCTGGTGAGTGTAGCAGAGTAGGAAAAATGTGAGATGACAAAGAAGAAAGCTGGATTTGTGCTTTATATTTCAATCATTTTATTATTTGCCTGGAAAAGGGAAAAGGGTCAATAATGGTGTTCATAGAACAAACAAATAAATCTAACATAACTTTTTGATATAATTGCACCTGATATACAGTAGTTATATTTTTGAGAGAGAACCATTTTGGGCCATTTAGAATTTTGATGTCTTGCATTACAGTCATTCTATCTTTCCACAACACTTGACCCCAGCGTCTGCAGATTATTTTGTGTTTACGATTCTATCTTTCCACCCCTATAACATCGTTCCTTAAAATCTCTTTGGTCAAGCCAACTAGCCCCATGTTGTTCCTGGAACAAAGAAGTTTAAGATTTGTATAGGATCACACCTGGTTCACATAGTGTAAATAGAAAGATTCTATGCAGGGTTATGGGGAAAGAGCAGGGTCTGAAAGGGATTAAGAGCCAGTATAGTTTTGATGGCTCAAATAGCCTTTGCTGTAAGAATTCTATAATTCGAATCTATGTTGGCTCCCAAGAACACTCCCATCAGCCCTTATCTTTCCCATGAGCTCTGCAAAGTTTTCTATTTAAGTATCTCTCAAACCTCTTTTTTTGAAGGCACTGATGGATTCTATTTCTATCACCCATGTAGCCAGAGAATCATATCACATCTTCCCTTAGTGTAGATATTTTTAGTGTAGATATTTTTTCCTCATTTTGTATCTTTTTCCCAAGAATTTCAATTTGTGCCTTCTAATTCTTGAACCATAATTTAACAATGATTTCAGACTTCTGAGCTTTTGCCTCTCTCTGCGGATTAGGCAAACTTTTCATTCATTCACCTAGTGGCCTAAAAGCAGCAGAGTGGCAACTTCTATAGCAAAGGCATAATTATTGCTGATTCATCTTAGGTTGTACGTTCTTTTCCTTCATAACATGTAAATCATATTTACATCTGAGTCCATGAAGCACAACAAATCTTAATAAAGTCTTAATCTGGATGTGTATGCTGCAGTTGTTACCAACTCCATTAAAACCTGTGTGGAGGAGTGTGTGCCTGCGTAGACTTGCTGTACATTCCCAAACCAAAGGCCATGGATGAACCAGGAGGTACGTCATCTGCTGAAGACTAGATCTGTGGTGTTAAAGACTGGCCACCTAGGCCCGTACCACAAAACCAGGTGTGACTTGTGGAGGGCTATTTCAAGCGCGAAGAGACAATTTCAAATAAGGTTGGTGGGAACATTGGATGCACGGCAATTCTGGCAGGGTTTGCAAGACTTTACTTCCTACAAAACAAAACACAATAGCATGATGCTTCACTACCAGATTAACATAATGCCTGCTATGCCTGCTGTGAAGATCCCTGCTGCACCCGGTGACCCTGTGATCTCTGTCTTGGAAGCAAATATTAGGCTGTCTCGAAAGAGGGTGAACCCTTGCAAGGCAGAGGGCCCAGGCGGAGTACCTAGTAAGGCTCTGAAAACTTGTGCCAACCAGCTGGTAGGAGTATTCTAGAACATTTTCAACCTCCCACTGCTATGGGTGGAAGTTCCCACTTGCAAGAAGGCAACAATTATACCAGTGCCTGAGAAGGATAATTTGAGCTGCCTTAATGATTATTGCCCAGTAGCACTCACATCTACAGTGATGAAATGCTTCCAGAGGTTGGTAGTGACTGGACTGAACTCTTGCCTCGGCAAGGACCTGGACCCATTGCAATTTTCCTGTTGCCACAATAGGTCAACGGCAGACGCAATCTCAATGGCTTTTCACACGGCCTTAGACCACCTGGACAATACAAACACCTATGTCAGGATGCTGTTCATCGACTATAGCTCAGCATTAATAAGTTACAGAAGCTGGGCCTCTCTACCTCCCTCTGCAAATGGATCCTCAACTTCCTATCGGGAAGACCACTATCTGTGCGGATTGATGATAACATCTCCTCCTCGCTGAAGATCAACACTGGTGTACCTCAGGGGTATGTGCTTAGCCCAGTGCTCTACTCTTTCTATACCATGACCGCATGGCTAGGCATAGCTCAAATACTATCTTCAAATTTGCAGATGATACAACCATTGTTGGTAGAACCTTAGATGGGGATGAGAGGCATACAGGAATGAGGTATACCAACTAGCGGAGTGGTGTCGCAGCAACAACCTTACACTCAATGTCAGTAAGACGAAAGAGCTGATTGTGGACTTCAGGAAGGTTAAGATGAAGGAACACATACCAATCCTCATAGGGGGATCAGAAATAGAGAGAGTGAGCAGTTTCAGCACTCTGGCAGGCTGCATCTCTGTCTGGTATGGCAACGAAGGGGGGATGTTGGCGTGGTGCTACTGCACAGGACTGAAAGAAGCTGCAGAGGGTCATAAATTTAGTCGGCTCACTTTGGGTACTAACCTACAAAGTACTCTGGACATCTTCAAGGAGTGGCGTCTCAGAAAGGCAGCTTCCATTATTAAGAATCCCAGCACCCAGGGCATGTCCTTTTCTCATTGTTACCCCCAGGTAGGAGATATAGAAGCCTGAAGGCACACACTCAGCGATTCAGGAAAGCTTCTTCCCCTCTGCCATCCGATTCCTAAATGGACATTGAATCTGCGAACACTACCTTGCTTTTTTAATGTACTGTATATTATTTCTGTTTGCACAATTTTTAATCTATTCAATATACATATACTGCAATTGAATGATTGATTTATTTATTTTTACTTTTTTTCTTCTAAATTACTTATTGTTTTGAACTGCTGCTGCTAAGTTAATAAATTTCATGACACATGCCACTGATAAAAACACTGATTCTGATTCTGATAACTTATAACTGAAAACTTCAGCACATGGTGCAGCCAATAGTAACAATGCACTCTCAAAAATAGTGGCTATTTAGATGCTTGCCGCATTATCAATTTTAACATATTATATATATCTCTGTGTGTGGTTAAAGCATAAATTCACAGAGTGGTACAAAATATGCAAAGGTGAATAACCATTTTATTGAGCTGTAAAATGGGCTGCAAATTTGCTCACATCTGCTTTTAGTATTTTACATCACTACATGTTGATGGTTCCGGTAGGAATTGTGAGCATTACATAAAACAAGTACAGCATCTCAGCATTCCTAATTGAATCAAAAGCAATGGCAAAGCTCTGCCAGGAACTGTTTCTTATAACTATGTTGTATTCCAGAGTAGAAAGCTATGCACAAAGAATTTTTGTCTGAGGCATTGGCATTTCTCGCATGAAATATCACTGAGAGAAAGCAAGTTTTGTCAGCTTTAGAGATATTTTCCAAACAGATGTGAACATATTCCATAAACATTTAGTTGTTTATCTTGTAAAGCTATCACTTGTTGAGAGCTGCACAAAATTAGTTGATTGTATTTGTTTTATTAATTCTAGTATCTGGATCCGTACCTTGCTCCGAAAATTACTCTTCCAAGAAACCCAAAACTCTTCTGGTTCTGTTCCTTCTTTTCAAAACGATTTAGGAACATAAATGCAACTTCTTTTTATTTGAATTAAGAGAGGTGAAAATATTTATTGATTTGTTTATTTATTTATTGATATAGAATGTGGAACAGGCCCCTCCGGCTCTTCGAGCCACACAGTCCAGCAATCTCCCAATTTAATCCTAGCCCGATCACAGGGGAATTTACAATGACCAATTAACCTACCAACTGGTACGTCTTTGGAACGTGGGAGGAAGCCAGAGCGAGCACCTCAGAAGAAACCCACGTGCTCACAGGGAGAATGTAGAAACTCTTTATAGGCAGTAGTGGGAATTGAACCCGGGTCACCTGTACTGTAAAGCCTTGTGCTAACCACTACATTGCCATGCCACTCCGACATGACACTTGTGGTGATTGGCTCGTGACACCCTTTGAGATTTTGATTACCACGGTACCAGTAAACTTAGAGCAACTGCAAAACCAATGGGATACAAGGGAAATCACTGAGGTAACTGGTATCTAGGTTGACACACAAAGAAACTGGTTACAGGGCTTGTTATGGGCCAGTCATCACAGGCATCTCAGAAACGCTTCCAATTTCCCACATATCCTAACACTTTCATGAACAGAACTGTATAGGATCAGAAAGTACCACATTCACACATTGGGTAGGTTCCACAGACTTAAGAGTACTTTTATTTCCACTATTTTTTATTTGTCCCTTTTGCTAATAGTTTCCCATCATATTTCACCTAACAATGTTCCATGCCTTCATTGACTTTCTTCATTGTCAGTTCCACATTTTCAGTTTCCTGGACTGGATCAAGTTATGTTAATTATACAAGCCTGATCTCAGATGTGGCCCCTCTTTCTGCATCTTTGCTGTGATAGATTGAAATTAATTGTTCTGCTTTGCATTTATTTGGCTGAGCAAATGGAGGGAACAATTCCACTCCTAACTGTAGGACTCTATTGCGAACCACATTTGTGTGAAGACCGGGTATAAAGTGTTCCTGTAGACTGACATGTGACAATAGTAGAAAGTGTAGCTGCCAGCTTATTGGATGAATGGTGAATGAATGTAAACTTTAATTAATGTATATCATTTGTACTTTCACACTGTCTTGCTATCAACATAGTAAGTAACCATGAACTATCAGTAGATTCCAGTCACTAAGTTTGGAACAAATCCATCCTGAGAAAGAAATCAACTAAATAAAAATGACCCTTTGACCACTATCCTGCTCTACTTCTAACATTAGCACAAAGGCCATCGTCAGATAATTTTGTCACAGGCTTTTGATATTGCGATCATAGTCTCTGTAATAATGATGCTCGAAATTAGAAAAGACTACCATGATGATGGTATTGAATGGAATCAAAGAACATCAAAGATGTATAATCAGATTGAAATGCCATTCAAAGAACCTCATAAAGATTAAAGCCAAAGCTGGTTTGTAATGTAGGGTATGGCCATTTAATGTATTTATATAACTTACTGCCTTTTAGCTAAACTGAGATCATATCCCATCAAATAAGCTAGTTGTTGAATTAAAATAAGGAATATCACAGACCGTAACAACTCCATACTTCAATTGTTTCAAGCAGAAATGAAGAAAGTGTCATTATGCTGTGGGCAGAAAAAGAAAGAAAGAACATTTTAAAGAGTGGGGTTAATGAACGATTAGCAAAAATGGAAGATCAATACAGATACAGTGGGCCAAAGGGCTTTTTCTATGCTATATTTCTTTAAGACTCAGTGAAATGGTTCAGCCATCACATTACAAGAGGACTGAAGACTGTGAACAACTGAGTGCTTGCAATCCGAACACAAATGATAACTCTGGAAAAACTGGATTGTCCTGTATGTTGAGTGGAAAGAATCATAACGGCAAAGAAAGAAAACTAGCTCTGGAAATTCTCAGAATTAAAAGAAAAAGGGAGTTAGTTATTAACTATACTTCTGTAATTATAGGAAGCATGATATTCATATTAACTGCATTAATGGATGACCATATGAGTTAAAGTATTTAATGAATATTACTGACACCTTTGACCACATTTCCATTGCGGCATTGCCACAATAAAATAGCATTCATCATCAAAGACCCCCACCATCCAGGCCTTGTCCTTTTCTCTCTATAGCCATTGGGCAGGAGATACAGAAGCCTTAGTCTCACTCCACGAGGTTCAGGAATAATTATTACCCTACAAACGTTAGGCACCTGAACCAGCATGGATAAATAACCTCAATCATCACTACTCTGAAATGACTCTACAAGCGGTGGATTGACTTTCAAGGGTTGCTTACAACAGTTGTTCTCAGAATTACTTTTTGTTATTTGCACAGTTTATCTTCATTTACACATTGGATGTTTGTCGATCCTTGTCTGTTTATGTATAGTTCTTCATAAAATTCTGTTGTAATTCTTCTTTCCTTTAAATGCCTGTAAGAAAGTAAGTCTCTGGAGAGTCACGTGTGTGCCGGGCAAGATGGCTGCACATTAGCGGAGCTCCGACAACCCACCTTGGAACTCTATTAATTAGAGCATACTTATCCCTCCTTGTCCGGATACAGCTGTCCTGCAGTTTAAAAACTGTTCACTTTTTTCACTAAAAGGGCTAATAACAACTTTGGGAGATAATTCTGTACGATGAAGAGACCTAAGAGTACTACAGTGAGCCACGTGGCTACAAGACAGAGCCCACAATCCAAAGTTCAAGCCACGCTAACGACACAGACGGACCAAGGCTCCAACATGGAGAATTTACTGGCTGAGGTTAGTCGTATGAGCTCCACTCTATTTGTGGTGGCTGCTGATGTATCTATGATTAAGGAAACCACAACGGAGTTGAAGAACTCCATCAATGCCATTTAAGAGAGGCTGACGGAAGCCGAGGGCCGTCTCTCCAGTGTGGAGGACACCACTGTGCGACTGGTGGGTGCTAGCGAGCAGAATAAGAAATGCTTGGACCTACTGTGGAACCGTGTTGAGGAGCTTGAGAACAGGAGCAGACACAACTACGTCAGGCTGATGGGTTTAAAGGAGGGTGCAGAAATGGGCGGTCTGATTTAAGTGTGTGCAAAGAATCATGCCCGAAGGATTTGGCATCGAACTGAACGCAGAGTTTGAGATTGAGAGGGTGCATCGGGCCTCGGCTCCCAGGCCGGGCAAGGATCACACCCCCAGGCTGGTCCTAATACGATTCTTGCGCTCCTCGGCCAAAGAGAAAGTGCTGCAAGCAGCCAAAGCAAAGACAGGAGTTGAGTGGGAGGGATGCAAAGTTTCCTTCTTTCCAGATATGTCCAGAGAATTGGCTGAAAAACGGAGGGCATTTACTACGGCTCGGAAAATGCTGCAAAAGTCAACGTGAGGTATACACTCGCTTATCCAGCAGTTTTACGCTTCATGTGAAAGGAAAGAACAAGTTCTTTACTACTGCTGCAGAAGCAGAGAAATTCATTCAGAAAAACTGTGGCACTAGTATTGATTGAGAGACAGGACACGACCACAGTAATAGGTAGAGATAACTTTTTAGGTATAACAGGGTGGGTGGGGAGCTGGATGAAGCAGTCTGATTAGGGTGAGGCTTGTTAGCTGGCACGGCACTTTGAGGACCATATCATGTGTCTTTTCCTTTTCTGTTTCTTTGTGCAGCGTATCCTGCCTGTTTATTTTTATTTGTTAGTTAATCTGGCAGGAATATATTATCTATATGTTTTTGGATTACGTTGGTTGTTTACTTGTTGTTTGAGAGCGCAGTATTTGCAGTGTTTTTTGGTAATAATTGAGCACGTGGATGGAGTACAGCAGGTTTCTTTTGGACTATTTTTTCGGAGTTATTGCATTCCAGACTCAGCCATCCAGGAAAATGTATATTTTTGCACGTGTGCATGAAGTTTAGGACATGAAAATGGTTAATGTCATATCATGGAACATTAATGGATGTGGAAACCCAATCAAGAGGAAAAAGATTTTATCATACCTTAAAGGGAAACAAATTGATGTTGCATTTGTCCAGGAAACACATTTTAAAGACGTTGAAGCACTGAAATTTAGAAGAGATTGGGTGGGCCAGGTATTCTATTCATCACTTATTAGCAAACAAAATGGGACAATGATTTTAATTAACAAAAAACTTAATTTTTTATTGCTTGGAGAATTTAAAGAAAAGGAAGGCAGGATAATTTGTATAGGTTCACTTATTAATGGGGTGAAAGTAGTACCTTGTAACATATATGCACCTAATAAGGAAGACCCAGACTTTCTTAACAAGGTGAACAAAATTTTAGGCACCAAGGAAGGAAAAATAATTTTAGCAGTAGACTTTAACCAAGTAATGGACCCTGTTATTGATAAAAGCAAATTTTAGACATCACCAGTACCCAGGGACAGGGCTGCCTTACATCAACTTATTGAGGATATCGGTCCGGTGGATATATGGCGATTGGTGAATCCACCCGGAAAAGAATATATATTTTTCTCCCATCGACATAAATCCTACTCTAGAATAGATTTTTTTCTAATATTCAACTCCATTGTTGAACAGGGATAGACTGTATGTTTGGCCTGATAGCATTATCAGACCATGCACTGGTTGAAATTCAAATTGATTTAAATACTGAAAGGGGAAGGAGGGGTAGATGGCGAATGAATCCTATGCTGTTAAAAGATGAGGATTTCAATGATAAGCTGGCTGAGGATCTGACTTCATTTTTTGAATTGAACGTAGGGACCACAGTAAAGCTGTCCTCAGTGTGGGAGGCATCCAAGGCGTATATAAGAGGAAAATTAATAGCACAAACATCTAAAAGGAAGAAAGAAAATATGGAGCAAATAAAAAATCTGGAGGCAGAAATAACCACATTGGAAAAGGTTTTAGCAAGACAATATACCGATGACTTATACAAAGATCTGTGCAATTTGAAATTCCAGCTAAATAACATATATAACAAAGAAGCAGAATATGCATTATTTAGATTAAAAACAAGTTTCTACGAAGGTGGTGACAAAGCTGGTAAGCTGCTGGCACGATATTTAAAGCAGCAGAATACGAATAGTGTTTTACCTGTAATTAAGAAAGGGGATACATTAGTGTCATCATCTAAAGAAACAAACAAAGTCTTTCGACAGTTCTATGAACGTCTATATGCATCACCATTTAACCATAACCAGGAGGAGCTGAATCAGTTTTTTGCTAACATAAAATTGCCTACATTATCCCCACAACAAGCTGAGTCCTCGGATGCCCCAATTACTAAGGATGTGGTCAGACGAGCTATTACGGCTATGAAAATGGGGAAATCTCCAGGTATGGATGGCTTCCCAGTTGAACATTATAAGAAATTTCTGGACATATTGGCTCCTATTCTAACAAAATTCTATTCAGAAGCACTTAATTTGGAATCTTTACCGAATACATTTAATGAAGCATTAATATTGTTGATCCCAAAAAAAGACAGGGAGGCAATAGGTCCCTCCAATTATAGGCCTATAAGCTTAATTAATGTGGACTGTGAGATACCGACTAAAATACTGACTTTGCGATTAGAGAAAGTATTGCCATCTATAATTAATACTGACCAGGTTGGCTTCATTAAAGGCAGATCCTCAACTGACAATTTAAAGAGATTACTGCACTTAATATGGCTGAACTCCCCAGGTAGTATCCCAGTTACTGACATCTCCCTGGATGCTGAAATGGCCTTTGACAGGGTTGAGTGGAGATTTTTAACCACAGCCTTGTCATTCTTTGGGTTTGGCTCTATCTTTAAATCATGGATTAGAATTTTGTATAAAAACCGTAAGGCTGCAGTTATTACAAATGGTATCATATCCCCATTTTTCAACATCTCACGGGGTACACGCCAAGGCTGCCCCCCCTCCCCACTTTTTTGGAACCACTGACAATCATGATTAGAGCAGATCCAAATGTTAGAGAAGTGAAGGGAGGTGGAAAGGAGCATAAGTTGATGTTATATGCTGACGATATTTTATTACTGATTAGTGACCCTTCTAACTCCTTACCCCCACTAATGAAAACAATTCAATTATACTCTGAAGTATCTGGTTATAAAATCAACTGCAATAAATCTGAAGCTATGCCAATGTCAAAAAAGTGTTTTTCAAATTCAGTATCTCAGTTTAATTTCAGATGGGTGCCAGTTGGAATGAAGTATCTAGGGGTCAAACTTAGTCAGAATTTGGATGAAATAATTACTTTAAATTATGACTCATTATTGAGTAGGATAAGAAATAATCTGGATAAGTGGGGGACACTGAGAATGTCACTCTGGGGTAAAGTCAATGTAGTTAAAATGGTCATAGCGCCTCAGTTTAACTATCATTAAAGAACTAACTTCCTTTAATTATCAGGGATAAGAAAAAGCCCAGAATTAAAATGAGTAAGATGTGTATGTCCAGGGACATGGGTGGGCTCAGTCTACCAGACATCAGGGCATATAAATTATCCTTTGAAATGACGAAGTTCACCAGCAACTTTGATGTGTGTTGTTAGCTAAACATTGGGACAGGACTGATGCTGACTTAGATTGGGTAATTATAGAACGGAGCCTGGCTGCACCGCATTCTCCCCTTAACATCCTCTCACAACAGGTGGAAAGCAAGACTACTCTAAATTCCATACTATCTCACTCAAGGGGTGTGTGGAGTACAATTCATAAAGCCTGCAGAATGTCACTTTAAACCAGTTATACTCCTCACTCTGGAGTAACCCTGAGATATGCATTGGGAAAAGGATGGTGTACTGGAAAGAATGGAAGATTAAAGGTGTAAATACAGTAGGTGATCTCTATGAGAATGGGATTTTTGTGTCATTTGTGGATTTGCAGAGGAAGTATAACTGTAGATAAAGGGAATATTTGGAAGTATTTACAAATAAGACATTGCATTAGTAGCATATTTAAGAATGGTGACCCACAAGGTAATCCTTTAACTGAATACTTTACATTACCACAGGAAGTTCATAAAGCATCAGTGTTTTATAAAATGTTCAAGCACTCTCTGGGTGAATCGTGTAACAATCTCAAAGCAGTATGGCAGAATGATCTTGGAAGCGATATTGAAGATAATGAGTGGTCAAATATTTTATCAAATGTGGGTAGACATATTAGGGAAGCGAGAGGAAAATTTAAACAATATAAGCTAGAACACAGATATTATTGGACACCAACTAGACTCTACAAAATGGGGATTGTTGATAATTTATGCTGGAAATGTAAAAATGAGGTGGGCATATATTTTCACATGATTTGGGAGTGTTCCATGGTTCGTCCATTTTGGTGTAAATTTCTTGATCTGTTGGGGAATTGGTCGGGTTCCACACTGCTCTTGTGACCACGGCTTTGTCTCCTGGGTGATAGGACAATGATACCTAATGTAAACAATGACAAGTTCACTATTTTAAAGGTGGGTCTCATCACAGTTGCAAGAATTATATTGCAAAACTGGAAAAAACCCAGATGTCCCACTGTGAAGGAATGGACTGAGGAAATGATTAAGATTTCATCATATGAACACATGTTGGGAAGAATTAACAGTGAGGTAAAAGTGCAAGACGTGTGGGATCAATTTTGGTTGTATGTTAATTTAAACTTAAATTAGAACTTCTTTCTGTTTCTAAGTTTTACTTGTTTTCCTGTCATGGGATGGCTGTGTAAATATGCTGTACTCTGCTTTGTAAAATAAGAATAAATAATAATAAAAATTTGAATTACAAAAAAAAAGTAAGTCTCTGGGTAACATATAGTAACATATGCTTTGATAATAAATTTATTTTGAACCTCAAGCCTTGTCAACATAATTGGAAATATTCCACACGTATATATTACAGACTAAATTACTCAAGAGCAGAGTTTTAGCAGTGCTTCAAATGTTCGTGCATTGATCACTGAAACCGCCCTGCTGAAAACCTCACTGGCAATCACTACATTGCTCTGTTTTCTCTATCTGACCAAGAATTTGAAAGCTAGATAAATAAAAAAACCAAAATCAACTTCCGTCACTTCAATGGCTGGAAATGGAGTGGCAATTGGAAAAGGAATGGTAATTAATAAGTTGGAAGGATCATATTTAGTTTAGTTATCCTCAACAGCAATTTTGGAGGTCAATAATCTACATAATATCAACAGACTAAGCAGGGCATTGTCAAGAGCTTCCTGCTCTTATAATGTGGTTACTTCTGCTGCATCATAGAAGAGTAAGATTATATAATCTAAATGTTATGACAGAAATTTTCCATATTCCTCAGTCTCTGTCCGTGCTGAATTAGGTGACCTCAGTAGGGGAGCAATGGGGATGTTACATCAGGCCTTAATGTTCTTCAGGAAAACAAAGAAAAATCAGCAGCAGATTTTGCATTATCTGTGGGTGATGAGGTGAAGGGGTAGGTAAATAGGGGTATAGACTAAGAACAATGGTCAATCACCTTGAGTGCGCCTTAGCTTACTGTTTTGGACAGTCAGACAGAAGCTTTACCCAGCAGCCGGTGACGTACTAGTCATTGTTCTCTAAAGACAGGCAAAGGCTCAAATAATGAACTATCTGATCTCGCAGAAGCAGCTCAAGGAATAGCTAAATATGGGAAGTATAGTGTAGGGGCTAGAATGTTCTGGGGAAAAGGGGAATGTGTCTGAATGAGGAACTGATGGGCTAGCTTTGGCTTAAAATAATTATAACTAACTGAGCAATGATTATTTTACATCTAATTGTATCTTAGCATGTGATTGAAATGATTCTAATATTATCTAAACTTGTAATCGTAAGATTTCCTGCTACCTGATTAATGTTATAAATTGTGGAGAGTTGTGTAACTCGGGGGCAGTGTCTGGATTGGCTCTTTTGGGAGATCAGTCTGTAACTTCCCCCACAGCATGCTATGAGTTAAGAATAAAGGTTTGAAAAAGAATTACGTGTGTTAGTGTTTTTGTGGTATTTTCGTCTTTGCATCGGTTGGTCCAGTACGACATGGGTGCTTACTAAAAAAGTGCTGGTGGACCAGTGTACGACAACTGAATGAAACTCTGGGCTCTAAAGTTAGCTAACACAGTTTGAATGTTTCTCCTCAAATGGGATGAATTGTGGTAGGAAACCACAAAGGGTAAAATTGAGCCACCAATCCTTCTGCAGTCACCTAGCCTCGAGCTCCCATTAAATAAGCAAGGGTCCATAAAGAAAATGGACAAAATCAGACTTGCAGATAGACATCCTGCCCCTTTTGATACAAATATATGCTGCTACAGTCCAATTTATTACCTCACTGGCGCTAGGTCCTAGGTTAAAGAAAGATGAGTCCTCTACATAGGGGGGAGAAGACCAAGTGGAGACCTCTTCCTTTTCTGATGTGCTCTGCAGTGTTGTTTTCTCTGACTGCTTCATGGCTGCCCAAAGATCTCTGCAACAAAGACATTATTGCATTCACGTTCTGGAAAAGGTGCATTAGCTGTGACATCCTCCCTCCAACTCTCCTGAAGTCAGAGGTGTTGATAAAAATAATCTAGTTTCACCTACGAAGATTGGTCATTTGAATTTAACATTGCAAGGTGGACAGTATTGCAAACTAGACTTCAGGAGAAATCTGAAAAAAATGAAATGCACGAAGTGTAGCTCCTCATTCTCCATGTTGTATGCACTTTTCCTATCAACATACATCAAAGTTGCTGGTGAACGCAGCAGGCCAGGCAGCATCTATAGGAAGAGGCGCAGTCGACGTTTCAGGCCGAGACCCTTCGTCAGGACTAACTGAAGGAAGAGTGAGTAAGGGATTTGAAAGCTGGAGGGGGAGGGGGAGATGCAAAATGATAGGAGAAGACAGGAGGGGGAGGGATGGAGCCGAGAGCTGGACAGGTGATAGGCAGAAGGGGATACGAGAGGATCATGGGACAGGAGGTCCGGGAAGAAAGACGGGGGGGGGTGACCCAGAGGATGGGCAAGAGGTATATTCAGAGGGACAGAGGGAGAAAAAGGAGAGTGAGAGAAAGAATGTGTGCATTAAAAAGAGTAACAGATGGGGTACGAGGGGGAGGTGGGGCCTAGCGGAAGTTAGAGAAGTCAATGTTCATGCCATCAGGTTGGAGGCTACCCAGACGGAATATAAGGTGTTGTTCCTCCAACCTGAGTGTGGCTTCATCTTTACAGTAGAGGAGGCCGTGGATAGACATGTCAGAATGGGAATGGGATGTGGAATTAAAATGTGTGGCCACTGGGAGATCCTGCTTTCTCTGGCGGACAGAGCGTAGATGTTCAGCAAAGCGGTCTCCCAGTCTGCGTCGGGTCTCACCAATATATAAAAGGCCACATCGGGAGCACCGGACGCAGTATATCACCCCAGTCGACTCACAGGTGAAGTGATGCCTCACCTGGAAGGACTGTTTGGGGCCCTGAATGGTGGTAAGGGAGGAAGTGTAAGGGCATGTGTAGCACTTGTTCCGCTTACACGGATAAGTGCCAGCAGGGAGATCAGTGGGGAGGGATGGGGGGGACGAATGGACAAGGGAGTTGTGTAGGGAGCGATCCCTGCGGAATGCAGAGAGAGGCGGGGAGGGAAAGATATGCTTAGTGGTGGGATCCCGTTGGAGGTGGCGGAAGTTACGGAGAATAATATGTTGGACCCGGAGGCTGGTGGGGTGGTAGGTGAGGACCAGGGGAACCCTATTCCTAGTGGGGTGGTGGGAGGATGGAGTGAGAGCAGATGTACGTGAAATGGGGGAGATGCGTTTAAGAGCAGAGTTGATAGTGGAGGAAGGGAAGCCCCTTTCTTTAAAAAATGAAGACATCTCCCTCGTCCTAGAATGAAAAGCCTCATCCTGAGAGCAGATGCAGCGGAGACGGAGGAATTGCGAGAAGGGGATGGCGTTTTTGCAAGAGACAGGGTGAGAAGAGGAATAGTCCAGATAGTTGTGAGAGTCAGTAGGCTTATAGTAGACATCAGTGGATAAGCTGTCTCCAGAGACAGAGACAGAAAGATCTAGAAAGGGAAGGGAGGTGTCAGAAATGGACCAGGTAAACTTGTGCCCCCAGTGGCCACACATTTTAATTCCACATCCCATTCCCATTCTGACATGTCTATCCACGGCCTCCTCTACTGTAAAGATGAAGCCACACTCAGGTTGGAGGAACAACACCTTATATTCCGTCTGGGTAGCCTCCAACCTGATGGCATGAACATTGACTTCTCTAACTTCCGCTAGGCCCCACCTCCCCCTCGTACCCCATCTGTTACTCTTTTTAATGCACACATTCTTTCTCTCACTCTCCTTTTTCTCCCTCTGTCCCTCTGAATATACCTCTTGCCCATCCTCTGGGTCACCCCCCCCCCGTCTTTCTTCCCGGACCTCCTGTCCCATGATCCTCTCGTATCCCCTTCTGCCTATCACCTGTCCAGCTCTCGGCTCCATCCCTCCCCCTCCTGTCTTCTCCTATCATTTTGCATCTCCCCCTCCCCCTCCAGCTTTCAAATCCCTTACTCACTCTTCCTTCAGTTAGTCCTGACGAAGGGTCTCGGCCTGAAACGTCGACTGCGCCTCTTCCTATAGATGCTGCCTGGCCTGCTGCGTTCACCAGCAACTTTGATGTATGTTGCTTGAATTTCCAGCATCTGCAGAATTCCTGTTGTTTGCACTTTTCCTATAGGGAGTTTGATTCTGTGTTGCCATTATAGACAGAAAGAAGCTTTGTTTTTCTTTTGGGGTGGTTTAAAGATCAGAGCAATGCGAAGAGCTGGGTGGAATGGTTTGCTCTGGTAAGAAAGGCTCAAGTATGATGCATTGTGATTGAAGTACTGAGCCATCTTTATTCAGAGTAGGCCTTTCCTTTACCTCAAATAGTATTTACGGAAAGGAAATTCTCTTTTCATCCCAGTAGTTAATTTAGATGACAGTTTGCAAAATGCAAACTGCTCGGCCTTCTCTGTCCACACTGACTAACCAGGAGAGTGACCTCAAAGCAAGCATCTCTGTCTCGCTGCTGGTCCAGCTGGATCTCATGTCTGTAGCTACTGATTTGGCCTGGATGGGTCCTGTCTGTGGTGCGGCTCAGTACTACTGAAAGATGCAATAATATCATGAGCAGCTCAGGCCCGGGTCAACTGAGCTCCATTCCAAGCTGCAGAGTCAGCTTATACCAAAATAACATTGTAGACTCAGCTAGCACCATCACGGGCACTAGCCTCCCCACTATCCAGTACCCCTTTAAAAGCTGATGCCTCAGGAAGGCAGTATACATCACTAAGGAACCTCACCACCCAAGATGAGAGATTTGGCACAGAAATCTGAAGACACACACTCAATGTTTTATGAACAGCTTCTTCCCTCTCGCATCAGATTTTTGAATGGTCCATGAACCAAGGAACACTACCTCACTATTTGCTCTCTTTTTGTACTAATTTTTTATATATATATTTCTTATTTTAACATACTATTTTTAATGTATTGCTCTATACTGCTGCACAAAACAATAAATTTCACAATGTATCTCAGTGATAACTAACTTGATTCTGATTCTGATTCTGAAATGAATTGCAGGGTGAGAGTTACATTAGATTAAAATGACTATATAGATCACCATTGCCCTTTTCTGTTGGTTTTGTTCATGGACTATCTGGTTTCAAAGGTAAGGAAAAACCTGTTTTGATGGAATGATTGAAGTGTTTTAGTGTATTTAGTGTTCCTTCTCGGAGAAGATGTTTTATGGATGTTTAAAGTTATTGATGAGGGCAATTTCCTGCTTTTAAGATACTTTAAACTAAATTTCTTGAACCAACAAGTCCCAAGTGCACTACTCCATTGTATATCATGGATGTGAAAGACTTGTACTTGGGTTTTCACCAAAGATTTTCCTAAAGCACAATTAAGACTGTTGAGAGAGACAAGAGAGGAGATTGATGGGGCCTTAAGAATGATCTTTGTATCCTCCCTAGCAGCAAGCGAGATCCCAGAGGACTGGAGAGTAGCCAGTGTTGTTTCTTCCTTTACGGAGGGCAGTAAATTAAAGGCTGGTTAGCCTTACATCAATGGTAGGGAAGCAATTAGAGAAGATTCTTAGGGATAAGATTTATTTATATTTGGAAAAGCAAGGCCTTATTAGGGTTAATTAGCAAGGCTTGTGTAGGTGAGTTCATGTCTCTTGAGGTGATCAAGATGATTGGTGAGGGAGGACAGTGGATGCTGTCAACATGAACTTTAGTAAGGAAATTGACAAGACCCATCATGGTAAGCTGATCCGAAAGGTAATTTGGTAGATTGATTCAAAAATAGCTTGGCCATAGACGGTAGAGGGCATTTGTGGAGGGGTGTTTCTCTGACTGGTGTTCCACAGATCAGTAATGGGATCTCTTACATTTGTAATATACTTGTAGATAGGTTGATAAGTAAGTTTGCTGGTGATATAGAAATCAGTGCAGTTCTGGATAGTGAAGAAGGCTGTCAAAGGATACAGTAGGATATAGCCTTGAATTGCCTTGCGCCCTTAACTCCTGGTGGAGTCGTCGGGGCATTGTCATGACAAGCTTTGCACCAGTCTGTTCCATCTGTTGCGGTTGTGTGCCAGAGCCTGGGTCACCGCAAATGTTTTCCCCGTCCATTCTTTAATGTTGTCTATCCATCTTTTCCTCTGTCTGCCTCTCCTTCTTTCCCCCTTTACAGTTCCTTGTAGAATGGTCTTTGCAAGGCTACTGGATCTTGTTATGTGGCCGTACCATCTCAGCTTTTTTTTTTATCATTGTGAGAAGGGGGCCAATGTGGTGCTGGATGGTCTTGCGGACCTGCTCGTTTGTGATGTGGTCCAAGTATGAGATGCCCAAGATGCTGCGATAGCATCTCATTTCCAATGCCTGTACAACAAGTAGAACAAGTGGAAATATGGGTGGAGAAACTGTAGATGGAGCTTTTAATCACCACAGTTGTAAGGTCCAGAACCTTTGGAGGTCAAGTATAAAGGGGATGTATACAGTAAACAGCAGGACCATTAGGGGCATTAATATGCGGAGGGATCTTGGGATGCAGGCCAATAACTCCCTGAAAGTGGCAACAGAAAAAAGATGTGATAAGAAAGAAGGCATTTGGTATCATTGCTTTCATAGGTTGGAGCTTTGAAAATAAAAGTTGGAAGTTATTTTGCAGCTGTATTTATCTTTGGTTAGGCCACATTTGGAGCATTGTGTGCAGTTTTGATAGATCAAAATGGTCCATGGATCCAGCATTATAGGATGGATCTGAAGTCTTTGAAGAAAGTGAACAAGAGGTTCAGTAGGAGTTTGCATGGCTTAGAGAATATTAGCTGTAAGAAGAAGCAGAACAAAATTAGATTGTTTTCTCTGGATCATCAGAGACTGAAGGGAGACCTGATAGAAGTTTATAAAATTATGGGTGGCACCAATAGGGAAGACCGTCAAAGTGTTTTATCCAGGTTGGAAATGTCAAGTTCTACAGGACATAGCTTTAAGGTGAGTGGGAGGAAGTTTAAACAAGATGTGTGGAGAAAGATTTTTACACAGAGAATGGTAGGTGCCTGGAATGGAGTATTATTGGGGAGGGGAGAGGAGTGGTCAGTTTTGGAGGAAGCAGTTATAGACAGGCAAATGAACATACAGGGAATGGTGGAATATGAATCATGTACAGGTAGATGGGATTAGTTTAATTTGATGTTGTGGTCAGCACAGATCTTGTGGGCTGAAGGGCCCTTCCCTATTCTGTACTGCTATGTACTAAGTGTAGACTAGTTACACTCATCGACTAAAATCTTCACGTTTGGGAAGCGTCTGTTGGCTTCTGGCAGTGTTAGCATGCACCTGCACCTCAAGTGCAATCAACATTGTAAGTTTATTGGCAACAATGAAGAGAATGGTTTCTGAATTTATTTCATTTATTTATTACCAAAATAAATGTTCTGAAGCTCAATAAAGTGCTTAACTCAAGGCTGAGGAGCTGAAACTCAAGAAAACAGGATGCAGTCCTCACTGGGGGGGTCAGAGGTGGAGAGGGTCATCAACTTTAAATTCCTTGGTGTTATCATTTCAGAGGACCTGTCCTGGGCCCAGCGTGTAGGTGCAATTATGAAGAAAGTGATGCAGTACCTCTTGTGAAGATTCAGCATCGCATCTAAAACTATGACAAACTTCTATAGATGTGTGCTGGAGAGTACATTGACTGCCTGCTTCACTGTCATGGTCCGGATCGGGGTCCCTTTAAATTTACCTTGTTTATGTTACGATCTGGACCGTTGATTCCCTGTTTTCCTGTGTCCCTCGGCTTTGGTGATTAGAGGTAATTAACGCTCGGCTGAACCGGTAGTTTATAGTCTCCGGCTTTCAGCCGTTCGGCACGGGAGCTTTTGCAAAGTCACCAAGGTACAGCGTGCCAATGTCATCTGGCCGGAGCAAGCCTAGTCTCCGCCTGAAGCGAGTGCCAGTAATTCGCCTTTCCTCACCGGAGCAACCTTGTCAAGTTACCTCGTCAAAGCGAGCCTGCAAAGTTTCCTCACTGAGGTGGGTCCATCAGTTAACCCGCTGGAGGAATCAAGAACCGCTGTCTACTATTCCTGGGCCGAGTCGAGAGCTCGCCACTACCCGAAGGCTCCAAGTCAAGTCCTGGTTCCGGGGGCATTCAAGTATCAAGTCAAGTTCTGGCCCTGGCGGCTTCCCAGTTCCGAGTCAAATCCTGTCCCTGGTGGTCTGTGATTCCTGTCCTACCCCCCTGTCTGAATCCCTTCTCGGCCCCTCTCGCCTCTAGCCCTCGTCTGCAGCCCTCGCCTGCACTTCGGTCTAGTTCTATCGCCAGAGCTAGACAGGTACTGTCTGGTGTACTTTCGTGTTGGTCTTGTCTTGTCCTCGCCTCCGTGGGGTAAGTCAAGCAGTCTTGCCATTGCCCCGCGGGGGGTCATATCCTGTCTGGTCCTCGCCTCCGTAGGGTAAGTCTGGCCGTCTTGCCGTTGCCCCACAGAGGGTCATGAGTCCCGGCCCTATGTCCTGTACCCAAGTAGAGGTCCCGGCTCTCTGTTCTGTGTGTGAGTCCCGGCCCTATGTCCTGCACCCAAGGAGGGGTCCCGACTCTGTGTTCTGTGTATGTGTCCATGGTTCCGTGTACCTGCTCTCCCGAGACCGAGGCTCTGTTTCCCATGTTCCTCCTCTCCCTAGCCCATGTCATGTCCATGTCTGGTTCTGGGGTCCGAGCCCGAGGCAAGACCCAGTCTCGGGCTCGGAATCCATACCCTAGTCTCCTCTAGTTCCGGGAGCTGATTCCGAGTCCAAGCCTAGACCCTTGTCCCAGCCTAGTCGTAATCCTGAGTCCCTGTCCAGTTCACTATTCCTGCTTCTGCTTTGCTCTCCGGGTATCGAACAATAAACTAAATTTTAATTAACCTCACAAGATGTGTCTTGCATTTGGGTCCACCCTTGCTCCCAGTGCCCCCGCCGTTGTGACATTCATAGCCTGGTATGGAAACACCAATGCACTTGAATGGAAAATCCTACAAAAATTAATGGATACTGCCCAGTCCCGCTCACCATTGAGCACATCTACATGGAGCACTGTTGTAGGAAAGCAACATCCATCATCAGGGAGCCCCACCACCCTTGTTATGCTCTCTTCTCACTGCTGCCATCAGGAAGAAGCTACAGGAGCTTCAGGTTTCACAGCATTGGTCTCAGGAACAGTTAATACCCCTCATCCATCAGGCTCCAGGTGAAGTCCAAACTGAGCATTGGTGACAGGCCATCGAAGGGCAGGCACGACTTGACAGCATCATCGACAGCACATCCTAATGAAAGGTTTACGAACGGGCCATAATTAGCTAAACTGAATTTGTCTTGCTTATTGTGGACATGCCATACCCAAGTAATTTTCCATTTGTTTGGTACATGCCAGTGTTGTTTCTGTTCTGAGTAAATTAAACTAACCAAAGACTGCCTTGGTGATGGGGATGATCTCAGTAGGAAGACAACATCAATCAGCCACTTGACTCTCCTGGCTGAACATAGTTGTGAAAGTTTTAACCTTGTCTTTAGAATGCCAAGGCTGGTCTCCATTCTCACTTGGAGAAGGAGATGTGCATAGTATATTAGCTGCTTCATTGTCCACCACCAACCATGACATGATATGACATAACTGTGGAGCTTCGATCTGATCTATTAGTTGCAGAATCACACATCTATTACAGCCTGATCTTTCTTTTGTTCCAGATGTGCTGATGATGTAACCATTGTTGGTGGAATCTTAAATGGAGATGAGGGAGCGTACAGGAGTGAGATATGCCAACTAGTGGAGTGGTGTCGCAGCAACAACCTGGCACTCAACATCAGTAAGACGAAAGAGCTGATTGTGGACTTCAGGAAGGGCAAGACAAAGGAACACATAGCAATCCTCATAGAGGGATCAGAAGTGGAGAGGGTGAGCAGTTTCAAGTTCCTGGATGTCAAGATCTCTGAGGACATAACCTGGTCCCAACATATCGATGCAGCTATAAAGAAGGCAAGACAGCGACTCTACTTCATTAGGAGTTTGAAGAGATTTGGTATGTCAACAAACACACTCAAAAACTTCTACAGATGTACCATGGAGAGCATTTGGACAGGCTGCATCACTGTCTGGTATGGAGGGGCTACTGCACAGGACTGAAAGAAGCTGCAGATGGTCATAAAGTTAGTCGGCTCCATCTTGGGTACTAGCCTACAAAGTACCCAGGACATCTTCAAGGAGCAGTGTCTCAGAAAGGCAGAGTGCATTCTTAAGGACCCCCAGCTCCCAGGGCATTCCCTTTTCTCATTGTTACCATCAGGTAGGACGTACAGAAGCCTGAAGGCACACACTCAGTAATTCAGGAACAGCTTCTTCCTCTTTGCTTTTAAAAACGTAAACACGAGGAATTCTGCAGATGCTGGAAATTCAAGCAATACACATCAAAGTTGCTGGTGAACGCAGCAGGCCAGGCAGCATCTCTAGGAAGCGGTACAGTCGACGTTTCGGGTCGAGACCCTTCCTCAGGACTAACGGAAGGAAGAACTAGTAAGAGATTTGAAAGTCGGAGGGGGAGGTCAAAAATGATGGAGGAGGGGGAGGGATGGAGCCAAGAGCTGGACAGGTGATTGGCAAAAGGGATATGAGAGGATCATGGGACAGGAGGCCCAGGAGAAGGAAAAGGGGGAGGGGGGGAAAACCCAGAGGGATAGAGGGAGAAAAAGGAGAGAGAGAGAGAGAGAGAGAGAGAGAAAAAGAATGTGTTTATATAAATGAATAATGGATGGGGTACGAGGGGGAGGTGGGGCATTATCAGAAGTTAGAGAAGTCAATGTCCTTATATTCCGTCTGGGTAGCCTCCAACCTGATGGCATGAACATTGACTTCTCTAACTTCTGCTAATGCCCCACCTCCCCCTCGTACCCCATCCGTTATTTATTTATTCATTCCTTCATACAGAAATGTTATAAATGTAGAAGTTCCTTGGCCAGTCAGGAAACCACATACATTCTGCCTATGGAGATATTCATTTGACATGAAATGCTGATGTTGAGCTCCAGTGTCTGGAAGCAACTTGCAATGAATTAAATTGGTAGATCTGCCCCAGTTCTCCCAATAGAGTTGTGCCACATTAACATCATGTCTAATTCTGTTTATTGTTTGGGTTGTGCTGCAGCTGGTATGTTACAGCTAATAGCCTTACAAAAATTAAAAAAATTAAGATCGTGTAGTTGACAACAGTGGAGGATATGGGTTTTATCACCAGTTGGCATAGGCAGGTGCCACATTGGCATTGAAAGGAAGTCACTATTTCCAATGAAAGTGCTGAGACCTGACTAGAAATCGTGTGCTTTCCAAAGTAGTAGTCATCTCACCCTCCTCATTCCATCCTGTCAGCACAACCTTCATCTTACTGCCTTTTACTGCATTTCTACCATTTGTTTCTAATAGTGGGTTCTGCATTTCATTCTCTGGCTGAAAATGGTTTTGTCTTTCTATGATCTGTACTTTGGGTGTCCTGACTGCATCCACCCTGGGAGCAAATCTGGCTGGCAACATCACATTTATGCCCACACTTCTATTAACAGGAAAAGAGATATGATATACAGCACAGGCCAGACAGTTTGGTTAGACAGCATTACTGAAAGGGAAGGATTATTGTTTGAATGAACTCCAGAGCTGTTATTTTTTGGAAGCGAGTCTGTACTTTGAAGATACAGTTGTTGTGTCTGGTGATTGCAAACTGAATCCCATAACTAACCTTTCCCCAATCCCACCACCATCAACCCATAATTTTGATATCATTTAGTGTAGAGGCATTGGTGTCACTACTTCCTATTTTCATGATGTGCTTTAGTTACAGAGAAGGAAGGTAAGATAACACTTAGAAAATCGGACTATTACTTAAGTCATTATGAACAATAAACTTCAGAGGTCTCTTGTTTTCAACTCTTGATAGGAAGGCAACCCCACCATTCACTTTCTGCATGTCACTTGAAGCAAAAGTATGATCAGCACTCTCCTCCTCTTCATGTAACACCATACTTAAACGGCTATAAAAAGTTGCCTTCGCATGGATCCTTAAAGAAAAAAAATGTTGCTTTGCAGAAGTATTATTCAACAAAATTTTCCACCGTACTGCTTGAGAAGTATTGGGGCAGATGATGAAAAGCTTAGACAAAGAAACAGGTTTTAAGCCATAGATGGAGAGTTGCAACAGATGATAATTCAAACCTGCACTCACTGCTAATAGTGTGCAGATGCTAGGTTTACTGATTGAGTTTTTCTGGTAAATGAGATCCCAACACTTAAAGCTGAGTCTTTTTGTGGCAACTAGGCTCTGTGCAACATTATGTTGCCATGTGGATGGGCCAGAATAACCCCAGCCAATTACTTGGCTGAAATAAGCATTGACACTTGCCTTAGCTACCTCTCCCCAATTTAACCAGCTGTCAAAGCAATTAAAAATGGAATGTTTCTGAATGACTCTGACATTAGAGACATAAATCGATACAGGACAGAAATTGGCCCTGAGACTCACCTTATCTAAGCCAAATGCCAATTGTCTGTCTACAATAATCCCACTTCCCAGCATTTGGTTTTTAGCTTTCCATGCCTTGGCAATTCAAGTGCTCATCTAGATATTTAAACGCTGTTTGAGCACCTGCCTCCACCACCCACTCAGGAAGTGCGTTACAGATTCCAGTCACTCTTTGGATGGAAAAAATCTTCCTCAAATCTTGTCTAAACATACATAAATATTTTAAAAGTCTTAAAATATAGAAAAGATAACAAAAACAGATTTCAAAAATCAAATCATTTAACAACTTAAAACAATTATAATTAATTCCGTTAATTTGATAAAATGCAAAGTAACATATCTCTCATAATTATTTCTGCCCAGTAAAATGGGGCTGTCTATTCCTGCACCATTTCCCACTGGGCACAGGCATGGATTGGAGATCTCCTGTGTACCCCTGGAGAATTTTGCAAGTTCATATTTCATTGTGATCTCTATGTGGAGTGCAATTTGAGAGCAAGCGACAAATTAGCGAAGTGACAGTTTGCGTAAAAGGCACAATCTTTGTGACATTTCTGGAAAAGAGCTAAGTGAGCATCACCCGGCATTTCCCAGCCAGTTCCAGCCTCATGTCTTAGGGGAGGAGAGAAGGAGAGAGCTTGAGGCACAGAATGATTTGGGGATGAAATTCCAAAACTTGGAATTCATATTCCTGAAGTGACATGAGCAAATATAGAGTGACGTACTGTAAATCAAAAGTGCACAGGGCAGGTTTTCCAGAATACAAATATCTCTGTGAGTCGAAGAGAGAAGTCTGGTATTTTCCTTGTTTGTTAGGCATGAGGATCCCATATCCATTCTCCACCGTCTCCACCGAGACAGACAGAGGTGTAATAGATTAAATGAATTCCACAGAAATGCAGTTTGCAGCTTCTGGCATGCAAATATATTTACTCGGATTCTTATCAGAAAATAGTTGGTTAATAAACTTGCTCACTGATTTTGTGAAATACAAATCCTTTATTCTGCCCTTTTGGAGGTTATAACTAGATCTAACCCCTTAATGGTGCTGGCACATTAAAGGTCAGGAACTATGCTTCATTTCTATAGCTAATAATATGCTACCAAATGCTTCCAAGTCAATTCTGTTTTATTGTGATTGCCCCTGAGGTCAAGATAGGATGTTCAACTATAGCAAGTTTCTATTCTGGTTCATGCCATTAATTGCCTATTTGCTTTTCTGAGAAAGTAAGATTGTAGGTGTCACTTGTTAGCTCAGATTCACTTTAGTAGGTGGGATTTTCCAGTTATCTTTTGTTTTATAGTCTTGACCTCAGACTAGTTAGAGATTCATCTGTCAGAATCATAATATTGAATTTTATGTCAAAAGTACCTTTAAACCTGAGTCTTTTAGTTTGCATTTAATTCTCTCTTGCAAAATGAATTCCTCTTTTTTTCTTCCATTAAATTTGTTGTCATGACTTCTTGACAGGTTTTTTGATGGAATTCTTGGCAAGAGTTACTGCGCTCTCTTATACCGCCACAGTTTCTGTCATTTGGGTGTATGTATTATTGTAATTGGTGGACTTGTTAGCTGATTTGTGACATGTAACTGAACCACGGGTTTCAATAGCAGGCTTGTTGCACACATGTCAAGCACATTATGATTTGCCAGATGTTTGTAAAACTAAGGTCTTATCCCAGACATCATAGACGGCACCAACGCTGGCATGGAAACAAATGCTGTTATATCATTGTCTTTGCTCTTTACTCAGGAATCTTTTCTTTTCCCACTTTCTGTAGAGTAACTCAAAGAAAAGCTTTAATTTTGAATGATAACCTCCTTTCTATTCTTGTTTATCCAAGAGACAATTTTTTTCATACTTTGTCAGAGTCTAATTTCAAACCTCTTTTAGCATCAAGAACTTCCAGTCTTTTCTCTGTTACTTTTTTGGATGCCAGTAAGTAACATAACGTTGAAGGTTGGTGATTTGAAAAACACTTTGATAACTTACCATGTATGGTCACGTGACGGCACACAAACACCACAAATGGACAACCTTATATTAATCCATGGGACGAAACCCACTTTAGTAAGTATGGTATTCTTTGCTCATTATTAAAGTACATGGGTTTCTAGCGAGTGAAATGAAGGCCTGTTTGTGTAAATGTTGAAATATAGTGATTTCATGGCAGCCTAAAGTTATGTTGTACTTCCAGCCGTGAAGTAGGAGGAAAACGTAATGACTGCACAGCAGGGCCAAGGCCACACATCACGACCTTCAGGACACCTGAATGCTTGAGGAGAAGCAGTAAGACTCGTGGTCAGGACTTTGTCAGCATGCTTTTTTGGAATGAATCTAAGTAGCGCCTGATGTGGATGGCCCTTTCCAACCACTTGTAGCTGTTACATGTATGAGGGCTGTTAACTGCCTAGTAACTGATTCCTTCTGTTAAGCTGTCAGTAGCTTTCTGGCACTAAATAATGACCATTTGAAGTACATGAGAACTTCAAGTACTTTAAGGAGTTGGAGCTTGAACTGGATGAGCTCCAGGTAATTTGGGAGGCTGAGCGGTTGAAAGACAAGACAACAGGGAGGTAGTTACACCCAAGGTGCAGGACGCAGAAAATTGGGTGACCATCAGGGGGGAGAAAGGGGATACACAGCCAGGTCAGAGTACCCCTGTGACCATTTCTCTCAACAACAAATATATGGCTCTGGGTACTGATATGGTGGGGATGACTTTGCAGAGAAAAGCCACAGCAGTCAGGTCTCTGGCACTGAGTCTGGCTCTATGGCTGAGAAGGGAAGGGGAGGGGGAAGAGGTGAGCTGCAGTGATCGGGGATTCATTCACTAGGGGAAACAGAAAGGAGTTTCTGTGGATGAGAATGAAGTTGCCCACAGCATTCTCAAGTGAGAGATTCAGCAGCCGGAGGTCATGGTCTCATTGGTTCCAATGACATGGGTAGGAGGGGTGATGAGGTCCTGCAAAGTGACTTCTCAGGAATACTACCCATTTCTTGTGCTAGTGAGGCCAGAAATGGAAACATCATATAGCTTAACATGTGGTTAAGGAGATGGTGCAGGAAGGAGGGCTTCAGAATTTTGGATCATTGGGCTTTCGTCCAGGGAATGTGGGATCTGTAGAGAAGGGATGGTTTGCATCTGAACTGGAGGGGGGACTATTAACCTAGTGGGAAGGTTTGCTAGTGCAGCATGGAGGGGTTTAATCTAGAGTTGCAGGGGGATGGAAACTAGAGTGCCAGAACAGATAGTGGAGTGGTTGTGGAGACAGATGTTGTTAAGCCTACATACAAAGTTAGAAATCAAAAGATCGAGCATGGTGGGACTAACGTTCTGAACTGCAAATATTTCAATATAAGGGGTATTGTAGGAAAGGCAGATGAGCTTGGAGCATGGATCAGTACGTGGAATTATGACACTGTAGTCATCAGTGAGACTTGGTTGTAGGAGGGGCAGGACTGGCAGCTCAATCTTCTGGGGTTCCATTGTTTAGATGTGATAGAGTAGGAAGGATTAAAGGGGGAGGGGTGGCATCACTAGTCAGGGAAAAGGTCAAGGCAATGCTCAGTCAGAAAATATTGGAAGCTTATCTAGAGAAGCTTTATGGGTCGAAATGAGGAATAAGAAATGTATGAACAGGTTAATAGGATTATGTTATAGACTGCTTAACAGTCCGCAAGTTCGTGACTGTTGAAAGAAATGGTTGTGATAGTAGGTGATTTTAACTTTCCAGGTATTGACTGGAGCTCCCATACTGTAAAAGGGCTGGATGGGATAGAGTTTGTCAAATGTGTTCAGGAAAATTTCCTTACCAGTACATAGAAGTACCAACTAGGGGGAATATGATACTTGATCTCCTACTAGGGATTGAACACTTTGCATCTAGTGATCATAATGTCTTTAGTTTCAAGGTAATTGTGGAAAAGTATAGGTCTGATCCTCGGGTTAAGAATCTAAATTGGTGAAAAACCTATTTTGATGGTATCAGAAAGGATTTGGCAAATGTGGATCAGGACAGGTTGATTTTTGGCAAAGCTGTACTTAGGAGGTGGGAGGCCTTCAAAAGCAAAATTTTGAGAGTACAGAGTTTGTATTTTCCTGACAGGATGAAAGGCAAGGCGAGCAGGTTTGAAGAAGATGGATTTTCGGAAGCTATTGAGGCCATGGTTAAGAAAAAGAAGGAGGTGCATAGCAGGTATAGGCAGGTAAGAAAGCATGAGGTGCTTGAGTGTAACGAATGTAAGAGAACACATGAAGGGAATCAGGAGGGCTAAAAGAAAGCATGAGTTTGCTCTGTCAGACAAGGTGAAAGAGAATCCTAAGGACTCCTACAGATATACTGTATAAAGAGCAAAAAGATAGCAAAGGTCCTCTGAAAGATCAGAGTGGTAATCTATGCATGAAGCCAAAAGAGATGGGGGAGATCTTCAACTGATTTTTTTCATCTGTATTTACTTGGGAGATGGCTACAGATTCTATAGATGTGAGGCAATTCAGCTGCGAGGTCATGGACAGTATTCAGATTACAGAGGAGGAGGTGTTTGCTCTCTTGAGGCAAATTATGGTGGACAAATTCCCAAGGCCTGACAAAATGTTCCCTTGGGCTCTGGGAGGCTAGTGCTGAAATTGCAGTGGCCTTAGCAGAGATATACTTAGCCATGGTGGAAATTCCTGGGAATTGGAGGATAGCTAATGCTGTTCTGTTGTTTAAGAAAGCCTCTAAGAATAAGCCAGGAAATTATTGGCCAGTGAGCCTGACATCAGTGGTAGGAAAGTTATTGGAATGCATTCTATGGGACTGGATATATAGATATTTGGATGGACAGGACTGATTAGGGATAGATGTACTGTGGAGAGCATTCTGACAGGCTGCATCACTATCTAGTATGGGGGGGGCAAGGGGCTATTGCACAGGACTGAAAGAAGCTGCAGAGGGTCGTAAATTTAGTCGGCTCCATCTTGGGTACTAGCCTACAAATTTCCCAGGACAGCTTCAAGGAGCTGTGTCTCAGAAAGGCAATGTCCATTATTAAGGACCCCCAGTACCCAGGGAATGCCTTTTTCTCACTGTTACCATCAGGTAGGAGGTACAGAAGCCTGAAGGCACACACTCAGCAATTCAGGAACAGCTTCTTCCTCTTTGCTGTCCGATTCCTAAATGAATATTGAACCCGTGAGCACTACCTCGCATTTCCAATATATATTATTTCTATTTTTGCACGATTTTTAATCTCCAATTATACATATACTGTAATCGGCTTGCTTATTTATTTATTTATTTATTTATTTATTATCTTCTATATTATGTATTGCATTGAACTGCTGCTTCTAAGTTAACAAATTTTATGATTCATGCTGGTGATAATAAATCTGATTCTGAATCTGATTCAATGTGGCTTTGTGCACAGTAAATCATGTCAAACCAATCTTATAGAGTTTTTCAGGAAAGTTGATAAAGGCAGGTCAGTAGATGGTGTCTACACAGACTTTAGTAAGCACCTTGAGGAGGTTGGTCAAGAAGGTTCAGTCGCTTGACATTCAAAATGAGCTAATAAATTGGATTCAACTTTGGGTTTGTGGAAAAGTCAGAGAGTGGTTGTAGATGGTTACAAATTTGCATAAAGACTTGAACATTTAGCTAATGCTTTTGCCTGTTATGCAAGTAACTTTTGCATAATTTAACATGATTAGGTCCTCTAATCTACTTACCTGGGAAGCTGTTTAAGTGTCTTAAATAGATGCTGCATTCTTTCTGTGATTTTTTTTAACTTCATGACGGTAAAGGATGGCAGAGCTTAAGGTACAGCAAAACAATCTATTGAAGGATCATTGTTGTTTGGTGAAAATTTCTGTTACTATCACACTTGATACCTGTGCTAATTGTAGATCAGAGAAGTAGGTCTAGCGATCGGAGAGAGGGTGGAGCTTTCAGAAAATAGCTTGTAGGTGCTATTGTACTGAAACTTTACCTTTTTTAAATAAATATTATTTTTGGAAGGAGCAGATTAATTTAACGGACAAGATTGTCTGCTCATCTACATACTCAACTTTTACCAGAACCCAAGTTGCATATTGTGTCCAGGCCAATATTTGGAGCAACTTTCAAGCCCTCATCAGGAATGAAGCGTAGGGGGAGGCTGCAGGCTCTTGCACAATACTAGTAGATGAAAGGCTACATCACTGAGGTAAAATTTACAGCAATTGGTCTACAAAAGAAATTACATTAATTTCTCCATTAACACTAAATTTTGTGGGAAATTGCTGTGAAGCGGATGAAAGGATAATGGCTTGTAATGTTTAAATAATTCATTTAGTATAGTGATAGAACTTTAGAGCATAAAAAATAAAAACACAACTAAATCTTTGTCCCTGCTCCACCATTTTGTAAGAACATGGTACACTTCCTTGCACTAACCTAATTTTCCTTGAGTCCCAATGTGCTTCAACAAAGCACTATGAACAAGATTTGAGATGAAGCCGCATTATGAAGTGTTTGTAAAAGGTGACCAACAGCCTGGTGAAAGTGGTATGTTTTTGGGATCATCTTAAAGGAAAGAGAAAATTAGAAAGAAAAAGGGGAATTCCAAACAGTGTCTGGGCAGTTGAAGCCTATCTCTCACCTGTTGTATATAAGAACTAATCCTGGATCCCAACACTGATGTAAAACTTTGGAAAACACATTCAGGGTTTGGGTGAAAGATCTGAACTATACGATTGGTCCATGGAGGGAAAAATAAAGGCATGATGGCCAAACCCATAATTTTCTCACCCAGTGAGCTGGTTAATTTTTTCTTCTTTTTTCTTTCTGCACATTGGGGGTTTGATGGCCTTCTTTTGTTTTAATGGGTTCTATTGGGTTTCTTTGTTTTGTAGTTACCTGTAAGACTAATCTCAAGGTTGTATGAAGTATACACACTTTGATAATAAATATACTTTGACTTTGTGTCAAATTTTACTTGGGTTTTTGTTGGTAGTAGACAGGATTCAATTTGAAGCAATGAGATCTGTATACAAATCCATGCTGTCAATGATATTTCAATGTTCAACTGAATTATAGACTGCTCTTCTATGAATCTATTGTTCCAATTGATCTTCTTAAATTATTGAACTGATTAAAGTACCAAATTTCTATTGCATTGAATGTCACATTCTTTATACATTCAATGACTGCTTTATTAGGAACCACTATATCTAATAAAGTGGCCACTGAGTGCTTGTTCATGGTCTTCTGCTGCTGTAGCCCATCCACTTCAAGGTTCAACGTGTTGTACATTTGGAGATGCTCTTCCACACACAGCTGTTGTAATGAGTGGTAATTTGAGTTACTATCGACTTCCTATCAGATTGAACTAGTCTGGCTGTTCTCCTCTGACCTCTCTCATTAACCAAGTGTTTTTACACACAGAACTATAGCTCATTAGATGTTTTTTTCTGTTTCTAGCACCATTCTCTACAAACTCTAGAGACTACTGAGTCTGAAAACTCCAGGAGGTCAGCAGCTTCTGAGCTACTCAAACCACCCAATCTGGCACCAACAATCTAAGACACTGTATTCAGTAACAATTAGCGAAGGCAATCCCGCTGTCATTTTACAATACCATTCATCCCACAATGTGATTTTTATTAATGTGATTTTTAATGCCTGTTAATTGGCATCTGGTTACAGTTTGATAGAAGGCGTTGAATCTGCAAAATGATGGGGGTGGTGGTAGTAATGGGTAGAATTTCCACCTGCTGAATAATCACCTGTTTGTCCTTGCATTAAAATAAATTGGCTCTAAATTGGAAACAGACCAGCAATGGAAGGTGTATGTCTGAACAGCAACTTGAAACTAATCCATGGAAGCAGCATTGGTTACACACAAAATTCTAGAGCATCTCAGTATGTCAGGCAGCATCTACGGAGTGGAATAAACAATTGATATTTTGGACAGAAACCCTTCCCCAAGACTGATCTCCCTCCTGGCACTTATCCTTGCAAACATGACAAGAGCTACACCCCTCCATCACCACTATTCAGGGCTCCAAACAGTCCTTCCAGGTAAGGCGACACTTCACCTGTGAGTCTGTTTTGGTCATCTATTGTGTAAAGTGAGGCCTCCTCTGCATCAGCGAGACCTGACACAAGTACCTTCTGCACCTAATAATCTTGCCACTGAGTGTACATTCATGGTCTTCTGCTGCTGTAGATCATCCACTTCAATATTCGAAATGTTGTGTGTTCAGAGATGCTCTTCTGCACACCACTGTTGTAACGGGTGGTAATTTGAGTTACTGCCACCATTCTGTCAGCTCAAACCAGTCTGGCCATTCCCCTCTGACCTCTCTCAGAACTGCTGCTCACTGGATGCATTTTCACTATCTGCTCCATTGTTTGTAAACTCTGGAGTCTGTTGCATGTGAAAATCACAGGAGATCAGCAGTTTCTGAGATACTCAAACCACCCCATCTGGCACCAAATACCTTTCCACAGTCAGAGTCACTTTGATCACATTTCTTCACCATTCTGATGTTTGGTCTGAAAAACAACTGAACCTCTTGACCATATTTGCACACTTCTATGCATTGAGTTTCTGTCACATGATTGGCTGATTAGATATTTGCATTAACAAGCAGGTGTACAGGTGTACCTAATGAAGTGGCCACTGAATGCACTTCTTGTTCCGGCTTGGCTCAGTTATCTCAGCACCAGTGTCAAATCCACAGGCGGTATAGGTGGCTGTTGCATCTATTAGGCTGTCAGGTTCAGGGTCAAGTGAGACCCACCAAATTCTTCTCTTACAATCCTTCTTCTTCTTCGTGCGCCCTTAGCTCCTGATGGAGTCGTTGGGGCGCCGTCATGACAAGCTTTGCACCAGCTTTTTGGTGTGCTCATCATGTGGCATGTCTTGGGCATCTGAAACCTGGCAGAGCCCATCCCTCTCCAGGTTTGACTACAGCCAATTTCCTCCAATTAGGTGGCTCGTCTTGGTCGTGAACACGTGGCTGTTATAGTTCATCTGAGAACCTTTCCGTCCCGGCCTGTGACTTCATCATGGAAGTCTTTTGCTGAGTGGTGCCGTGTTAACACCACCCCCTCACGTGGTTTAGCCCACTAGCTGAAGCGGTTTACTGGGGTATGGCGCTTAGAGCCAACACGTGAGAGATTCAGGAGATGGATGGCGACCAGTGATGCCCGTCCACCCTGACTAGTAGGGAGCAGCATGCCAGACATCAAAGGTACTACCTCTATCCAGAGCCCCCTATATCCCAATCTTTACAGTGCAATAATTCCAAGCTTGTTCCAAGTTTACTCTGAGGAAAGAAACATCTGCTATTGAAGAGTGCAGAAGAAGAATTAATTCAATACTGTAGCAAAATGATACCATTTCTTGTTCCTCAAGTAGCCTATCACCATAGAAACAGTTCACCTAAGACGGCATTGTTGTTTGTTGCAGCTGGAAATACCAAATGCAGTGAGACAGAGCAGAGTTCTTTTACACTGAGATTTTTACGCTAAAAACAAATTTTACATCATTTCAGTGACAAGTGTGTGTGTGATCAAAAATACTTGTGTGGTGTTGACGTTAACAATTAAACCACAAAAAGATTTGATATATTTGTAGAGTTTTTGTCTATCTAAAGGTACAACAGGAATGGATTAAAGTTCTATATCCAATTGTATATGATGTTGTTTATAAATAAAGGACATGGGATTTAGTAAAGCATCTGCATCCAAGGTATCTCTTTCAGATGTTCAACAACAATTCTATTTTCCCTTTGATTTTAAATACACTGCATTTGATTTATTTGTAGTTATTTTTGCAGTCATTTTGTTTTGCAAGATTGGCAGTAAGTGATTGGTCAGTAAGTCAAAAGGTCAAAAGACATCTTTGTTTAGAATTTTTCTTCTGAGTTTGCTCTGAATTCATCCATTAAGTTGCTTGGACAGTTAGTTAGTCAGGTCTATGTAAATCTTAACTCACCTATTGTAGATGCTACATGATTCCATTTGTATAAGCTGCTTTTAATTACCCCTACTTCTAAGAAGCTGCTTCTTCTGAGAAACGTAAGCAAATTTACTTCTGAACTTAAAACAAGCCAATGTCAACTGCAACGTTCATGCAAAAGATCTCAAACATAATTCCAGGAATATATATTGGCATTTATGAAATCCAGACCAGACTGGGCTAGAGTATGTTGCGGTGTAGGCTTCGATGGGGAACATGTGTTTTCCAGAAGTACAAAATGCAAAGAAATAAACAACATGCAAAGAACCTCTGTCCTGATATTGTGGCTGGTTCATTTTGAAGTTCATTAGTATTATAGGAGCTACATATTTGGCCTTGTACTCATCCCATCTGGAGGCTGGTACACAAAGGTTTGTAAACAATGCAGCATAAGAATACAAATCTGTATTAGAACATGAATAATCACAACAGCATGTGTTATTTAGATTGCTCTTTTGGCTTGATACTGCTCAACTCTACAAAGGAGTTGCAGGAGGTATTTGAAACCGAAATATGAAGGATGACTGAAGCAAGTGTTTTAGGGTCTCTTTGTGACACTTGGCAAGATGTACAGGTTCTACAGGGGCCTGACAATCCTTAAAACCTTTGCAACCCACAGATGTGGTTGTGCAGCTGGGGCTTTGTCTGGTCGTACCCGGTTACTGTTTATGACATATTAACTCCTTAAAAGAAAAACAAATGACTTTTATATATTTCTCTGTTTGTAATGTGAGATGAATGATTTTTGATTTTGAAGGGAATGTTTCTAAGATCCCAATCAGGATTGCCCCAGGTGAGAAAAGCATATAAAATACATCTCTTTTTCAATATCTTGTGTGATTGAAAAAGTAAGGTTTTGCATGGTAGCTCAGAACTTGCATTAAGATGAGGGTAGTAGAATTAATTGGCATCAATATAACTAATAACTAAAAAGGATGATTATTGATAAGATCTGTCTTTGTTCTTTATTTAAATATTGAATAGCTTGGTATTTGATATTTTAATAATGTTAAGACTGCTAAATAATTATGAGCCTAGAAATAGATTGAATATTTGACATGTAACTTTCCCTTCACATTCATTAAAATCCACTGATTTTGAGACAGGGGGACCTTTGATGTATATTGTTCTAATTTATGGTTATAGGAAATTTGAGAAATGGTTTTCTTATTTTTATTCTTTTCCTGTCTGGCAATACATAAGGATTAGTAATGCAGAGAATGTGAGTTCAGATTCTGAAGTGACATTTTGAAAAGTAGGATGAGTTGAAAAAGAAGTAGGAAATAAGGAACAAAAAAAAAAGATTGGCAAAGTGATCTCTCGCAGTTGAATTTTTGTTGAAAACTCAACTAGTTTTCTTTACCTACTGCCACAATTCTTTCAAATCTGTAAGCAAATTCAGTGCAGTCAGTTCTTGATGTCCTGTGAAGTAGGCTGAAAAGCCACTGAATTTTAAAGATTGAAGAATATAGTCATCCCTCAGCTCCAGAGAGGAATGAGAAAGATTAATAAATGGATGGAGGAGACTTGCATGATGTTGAAGTGCTGGGATAGTTTTAACGTTTGGACACTGACCACCTATTCACTCCATGTTAGGAATCTATAGCTTACAGTTTGTAGAATATAGAACAGTACATCACTGGCCAGGCTATTCAGCACAGAGTGTTGTGCCAATCTTGATGCCAATTCATATTAAATATCCTCCTCTTGTGTATCGTCCAGCTCCCTCCATTGCCTTTATATTGAAGTCCTATCTAAAAGCTTCTTAAGGTCAATCAAACTACCTGCTTCTACTACTGCCCCTTGCCATCAATTCAGTGTACCTACCATTCTCTGTGCCTGCCCATTTAAATTGCCTTTATACTTCTCCCACCCCCAACATTAAAATTATATTACCTGGAATTTGACATTTCTACTGGGAGAAATGTTCTGACTACCTACCCCATCTATTCCTTTCATAATTTTAAGTTCTTCTACCAGGTCTCCTGTCAGCCCCTGGTGCTTCAAGGAGAACAATCCACATCTGTCCAACCTATCCTACCTCATGCCCTTTAATCCAGGCAGTATCCTAGTAAACTTTCTCCGCACCCTCTCTACATCTCTACATCCTTCCTATAACGAGGGTGCTCAGAGTTGGACATAATACCCCAAGTACGTATGGGTTTGACTGAAGTTTTATATAGCTGCAGCATGATTTCCTTACTCTTAACTCAACCATTCAATGCATGTGACTTAATATCTTCCCAGTCCAGCTCAAAGGGTAAATAAAGATCCAAAACTTGGGTGTTAGGCTGTTGTCCAAAGTTCAAAGTACATTTATTATTAAAGTATTGTGGCGCTCCAGGGGAGGGGTGTGGTTGACAGCCCGCTCCAGCATTCCTAGTGACCAGCATTATTTGTTGTTCTTGTTTTAAAATGTTGTTTGTGGGATTAGGTGGCTTGGTCAAGTTCATTTATTGTTACATATTAGCTCGGGTTAAACAGCTATTCACTTGTGTTTTTGGGTCACCCTGACAGTAACCGGGTTGTGTAACAATCACCTCCCCTGTCTATATGTGACTAAGTGGGTTCGCTCCCAGGGTCATAGTGTCAGTCTGTTTCCATGCTTGTCACTATAAAAACGGATGTTGAGTTAAACAAGCTTTTCTCATCTCTCATCATGGAACAAATGCTCACCACACTACATACAATCTTGAGATCCGTCTCTTTACAGGCAGCCGCAAAACAAAGAAACCCAATAGAACCCATTTAAAAAAAAAGACCGTCAAACTCCCAATGTGCAGGAAAAAAAATTGTGCTACAGTAAAAGTAAGCAAATAACATTCAGAACTGAAGTTCTCGGAAGTGTGTCCACAGCCCCAAAGCCAGTCATCACTGCAGCCGGTCCAGGAACCTGTTAGTTGAAGGCCACAGTCTCAATTCAGTGCAGAGATGAGTAAATTGTGCGAATTGATCACTGGCCCATCCCTCTTCTCTGGCCCTGACACTCTGACATTTTCAATCTGCCCTGGTGTTTAAATTGGCCAAATGCTGGGTTGCTCCTCGCTCTCGGACCTGGACCCCGCTGGCTCTATTTGATCCATACCCGACCTTTCCAACCTGGCCCAGCACTTAAATTCACCAGACGGTGGGTTGTTCCTTGCTCTCAGGTTTCAACTCTGCCTAGACTCACCTCACTTCTGCTGCTTCGAATCGCCTCCAAGTCCATTCCAGCAATGGCCAAATATTGACTCAGGCCCCGCTGCCGCAATTCACCCTGTATACATAGCAATCATCCTGCACCTTCGAGGCTTCAGTTCACATCGCAAAAATGCCAGGTCGTACAGGCCGTTCAAAAGCTCAACTCTGAAAGGAAAGTTTCAGGCTAGTGATTGCAGTGATCATTTCTGAGAAAAATTGCGATTAATAAAGTATTTAATAGTTTTGTTTGCTGGCAGCAAGTCACCATTGTGCTTCACCCATGCAATCTTAAACTGGGAACTTCAGTCTCACAGAGAACTGAAGAGCATTAATCAATGCTTATGAATGAACCATTTAGGTCTCTCCAACAATTTTTCAGTATCAGCATCACCTTTACCAGTCATTTGTTTTTAACTTTCAGATTAATTTGTAAACATAATCCAAGTTCTCAAAACTTAATGAATTTGAACCCATGGTATCTGGATTACTGGTCCAGTAATATAATATCTGCAATTTACGACAGATTTTGTTATCAAGCATATGTTTGGTGACATATATCCCTTATACATTCACATTTTTGATGTAGAAAGAGTATAAGAGAGCAGTTTCAAATTTTATTTTGCTGCTTTATGAACTATTACCAAATTTAACAACATCTTCTATGGTCAGCATCAATAATTTTACTGATTTGAAGGTATGATTACATGCAAAACTCTGTATATTCCTACCATTCATCCTCTAGTTGGTGCTTAATTCATAAACTGTTACAGAAGATGCAAAGTTGCAAACTGGTTCCCATCAAAAGAAGAATTTGATGGATGTCACTAATGTCTATTAATGTCTTATCATATTAAATTAGTAGGGCTCAGTACATTCGAACAATGTAGTGAGAAATTGCTGTAAATATTCAGAGAACTAAGCAAATTCTTCACATCTTCAGCCCACAATGTCTTTGTCTCACTGTGATTGAAGGCTACTTGAACACAAAAAAAACACAAAGGTCACATTTCCCTCATACCACAAGGCTCAGGAAGCACTAACACAAACACAAAAACATGCATTATGGAGAATTGTCCACAAATCTACTTGAAAGTAGGGGAAACACTCAAACCAAGATACTTAGAGATTATTTGTGAAGTTCTCCTTTCCATTCAGTGTCTTACCTAATGATTTTGTTTAACAGTCAGGTAGCAAAAGTTGACCTGACCTTTAAGTCAATTTGTGGTTTTCAAAGTGTCCAACTTGAATGTGTTCTACTAATGCTCTAAAGACAGGGCCTCAGAAACTCTGTGCAGAGTGCAGTGGTTTTCTGTGCTATGCAATAGAACTTCATCAAAAGCTTGCATGCCAAACATGCCTGAATATTTTGTGTGCTTTGTAATGCAAGTCTTGATTTTTGAACATATATCACAAAAGCTTCTGGGCACACATGATGCTATCAAATGACAAAGATAATTGATTAAACTGGACCTCAGAAACTGACGCAGGCCTTAAATAGAGGGCTGAGGTTTATTTCCAATTTAGTCAATGGACCACGGTGGTTGGTCTGATCAGAGGGGATGACGAGACGGCCTACAGGGACGAGGTTCAGCACCTGGCTGCGAGGTGTGCCGACAACAATCTGGCCCTTAACACCCAAAAGACCAAGGAGATCATTGTGGACTTCAGGCATGCCAGGAGTCACACTCAAGTCCCCATCTACATCAACGGAACTGTAGTGGAGCGTGTATCAAGCTTCAAATTCCTTGGTGTCCACATTTCCGAGGATCTCACCTGGTCCCTGAACTCCTCCATCCTGATCAAAAAGGCGCAACAGTGCCTTTATTTCCTGCAGAGCATCAAGAAAGCTCACCTCTGTCCCAGGATACTGATGGACTTTTACATCTGTACCATTGAGAGCATACTCACCAACTGCATCTCAGTGTGGTATGACAATTGTCTAGTATCGGACCACAAAGCACTCCAGCGTGTGGTGAAAACTGCCAAGCGGATTATCGGCACCCAATTGCCCACCATTGAGAACGTCTACCATAAATGCTGCCTGGGCAGGGCGAAAAGCATTATCAGGGATGCATCTCACCCTAACCGTGGACTTTTTACTCTCCTCCCATCCGGTAGGTGCTACAGGAGCCTCTGCTCCTGCACCAGCAGGCACAGGAAGAGCTTCTTCTCCGAGGCTGTGACACTGCTGAACCTCTCATCACAGCGCTAAACAGTATTGCATCCGTATTGTACTGTCTCAGTACTTTTATATTTGTGTGCTGTAGCACTTTTTTTATTCGCAGTTATTTTGTAAGTAACACTATTCTTTGCATTTCTGGTCAGATGCTAAATGCACTTTGTTGGCTTTGTATCTGTACTCGGCACAATGACAATAAAGTTGAATCTAATCTAATCTAATCTAACTGTATGAGACTAATGCCAGAGAGTCTCCAGTTAGCTTTCTTCACTAACTCTTCATAATTGTTGATTTCTCATGCACCGCTAACCCACCTCCATCTTGTGTCTGCCGGGATACCCACGCATCTTCCTGACCAACTCTCAGACCATTTCCCAAGCTCGTTCCACCACCTTAGCTGCCCAGCTTTCTACCCTCACAGAGCCCCAGAGACCATCTCGCCTATTCTTCAATGGTGTTTCCTGCACAGCACGCCCATCCGTTCAACCCAATCCTTTTATGGTAATCTCTCTCCACGCTGAAAGCAGAACAACTCAAAAGACGCTGAAATACACATTTGCACAACCAAAATGTCCAGTCTACTACAGAAGACTCCTTGAGCCCTATCTGCAGTACAGCAATGCAGCTGAGCTCCTCATATCTAACCAGTGTACCACTGATACTGCAAGAACAGCTCTCCACCACCTGAAACTCCATCAACTCCATCCCTTCTTATACTCCCACTTTCTCCTATTCCACCACCCCCTCTGACTTCCTGCACACACCTATTGACTTTGACCCCACCCCAACTACCTACACTTGGGTATCACAGGGCTGTTTTAATGCACAGATTCTGAAGAATTACAAGTTTTAGCACAATGTTCATTTAATATGTTGTATGATGATTTCATTTTACCTTTTTCACTTTTATTTTTGCCTCTTGCTTGGCACATAGTGCCAAGGATAGTCATTCATTAGTACTGCATGAAATAATGGTTTGCTGGTATCTTTGATGGTCCAGCTTTGCCTACAGTGAAGTATCCATGGTGAACTATCACAGCAAATCTCAAACCTGTTCTCACTCTGCATTCAGTCATACGCAGTCTCAGTGGTGGCCACGGAAGACCAGACATCACCACCGCAAACACGAGGAATTCTGCAAATGCTGGAAATTCCTGAACACCTACATTTCACTGAACACCTACACTCTATCTGCCAGAGAAAGCAGGATCTCCCAGTGGCCACACATTTTAATTCCACGTCTCATTCCCATTCTGAGATATCTATCCACGGCCTCCTCTACTGTAAGGATGAAACCACACTCAGATTGGAGGAACAACACCTTATATTCCATCTGGGTAGCCTCCAACCTGATGGCATGAACATTGACCTCTCAAACTTCTGCTAATGCCCCACCTCCCCCTCATACCACATCCGTTATTTATTTATATACACACATTCTTTTTCTCCCTCTGTCTCCCTCACTATACCCCTTGCCCATCCTCTGGGTTTTTACCCCCCACCCCCTCCCACTTTCAAATCTCTTACTAGCTCTTCTTTCAGTTAGTCCTGATGAAGGGTCTCGGCCAGAAACGTCGATTATACCTCTTCCTATAGATGCTGCCTGGCCTGCTGCATTCACCAGCAACTTTGATATGTGTTGCTTGAAGACCAGATGTAATGATTTCTGAGTTGATATGCGTCTTTCTATTAATAGCTAAAACTTGGTGCTAATAACATTTGGTAATTAGTGAATCAGAACCTGGAAGGATATTTGTCTGCAAGGGTGAATAGGGCTGTTTTAGAAAGAGGTCAAAAGTCATAAAAGGGCAGGAACAATCTTCAATGTTACCAGGAGAAAGTGGTGTGGTTGAAGACTGTGGTATTTTGAAGATGACTCAATAAACCATTCGCATGGAACTTCTATTAGCAACTTTTAAATTTGTGTGTTGGATTGTAGATTATGTGCAATTCCGAGCATGACCATGTCCTTGAAAAACATCGTGTTGTGTGTGGCTTATGTCTATGCGTGTGTGTGTGTGAAAGTCATATTTTCCATGTTATTTTCAACAAATTTGTCATCAAGTTTATTGTACACATACAGTACTAATCTGTATGACTCTTGCATTGCTGGGAGCATGTTACTGTTGTTTTTTGTCTGATGGGGGAGCAATTGCTTTCTACTTAGTTTCTCTCATCTTGTGTTGAGAGGTCCTTAGAATGACGATGCACATATATCACCTTATCCATGTGTCTTAAATATGGAAATCAAACTTATTTCACTTCATGTTTTTTTGAACATGATATACATCCACATGGCATATTTTAGCTGCCCTGCAGGGGAGATGTACAGAATGTGTTCCAAAGCTACTAGGATTAAATCTTGAACAGCTCTGAAAATGGACAAGATGGAAAGAAAAAAAAGGATAGAGGTGAAAGCACATGTACTGATGGATGCGTAGGAGCATACTTTGCGTAAGAGAACCACAAATGCTGATTTAAAAAGACAAATGAGTGAGAGACAACTAATTCACCAGTGAAACACAGATCCAAGCCACATGCATTACAGGCACATAGACAAATGCACACAGATGCATGTGCATACGATAATTATCAGCTATTTCAAGGCCACTGTAAACACCAACTGGGAAATGCACCTCCTGACATATTTAATGCGAAGCGTTAGCTTACTTGCTGGTCGAAAGCCGCTTCCATCTGTTAATTAGCCTGTTCAAAAGATGTCTTCTGTTCCATTCACAGAATCCACGAACCAGTTTCCCAGTAACAACTTAAAATATGACGATAAAATTGCACCATATTTTGGCCATAGCAAAACACAAAATACAGAAATGAGCACTGAAAGTTAAAAAGAAATAACTAAACGTGTACCCTTTGACACATATTAACCTTAGTGGCGATGTTGCCAAATTCAAAATAACATATTACTTTGAAATACATATTTCAAACAAAATACATCTGTTTAAATTTTATAAGTAAACCTTTATATTCTATAATAATATATGATATATATTATATAAATAATATTTTTGTTATATAATAATATAAACATTGTTTTTCTAGTTATGATGGCCTAGATTAAGATTGGCAGCATGGTAACAGGTCGTTTGAGCCCAATGAGTCCGCACTGATGTGGCCAATCAATTTACAACCTGTATGCCTTTGGGTTGTGGGAGGAAACGGGAGCACCCGGAGGAAACCCATGTGGCCATGGGAGAAGATACAAACTCCTACAGACAGCAGCTGAATGGAATCCATGTCACCGGCAGTGTAAACATTACACTAACCGCTGTGCTTCTGTGTCACCAACTCACATATTGTACACATTAAGTTATTTTAAATGTTTGATTATAATTTATGTCATGTGTATCCTACTAACTTGACACAATCATCTACAATAGTTAGTGCCAGGTTGAATTATAATTTGAAGTTTAATGCAAGGAGTATTATGAACAAGGCGGATGAGCTTAGAGCGTGGATCAGTTCTTGGAGCTATGATGTGGTGGCCATTACAGAGACTTGGATGGCTCAGGGGCAGGAATGGTTACTTCGAGTGGCAGGCTTTAGATATTTCAAAATGGACAGGGAAGGAGGCAAAAGAGGTAGGTGCATGGCACTGATGCTCAGAGATAGTGCCATGGCTGCAGAACAGGAGGAAGACATGGAGGGATTGTCTGCGGAGTCCCTGTGGGTGGAAGTTAGGAACAGGAAGGGGTCAATAACTCTACTGGGACCACCCAGTAGTAACAGGGACAGCGAGGAGCAGATGGGGAGACAGATTCTGGAAAGTAGTAATAATAGCAGGGTTGTCATGGTGGGAGATTTTAATTTCCAAGATATCAATTGGCATGTCCCTAGAGTGAGGGGTTTAGATGGGGTGGAGTTTGTTTGATGTGTTCAAGAAGGTTTCTTGAGACAATATGTAGATAAGCCTACAAGAGTAGAGGCTGTACTTGATCTGGTATTGGGAAATGAACCTGCTCAGGTGTCAGATCTCTCAGTGGGAGAGCATTTTGGAGATAGTGATCACAATTCTATCTTCTTTACCATAGCAATGGAGTGGGATAGGAACAGACAAGTTAGGAAAGCATTTAATTGGAGTAACGGGAAATATGAGGCTATCAGGCAAGAATTTGGAGGCATAAATTGGGAAGAGATATTCTTAGGGAAATGTACAGAAGGAGTGTGGCAAATGTCCAGGGGTTTTCTGCATAGGTACGTTCCAATGAGACAGGGAAAGGACGGTAGGGTACAGGAACCATGGTGTACAAAGGCTGTTGTAAATCTAGTCAAGAAGAAAAGAAGATCTTACGAAAGATTCAAAAAACTAGGTAATGATAGAGATCTAGAAGATTATAAGGCTAGCAGGAAGGAGCTTAAGAAAGAAATTAGGAGAGCCAGAAGGGGTCAATGAGAAAGCCTTGGTGGACAGGATTAAGGAAAACCCCAAGGCATTCTACAAGTATGTGAAGAGCAAGAGGATAAGCCATGAGAGAATAGTGTGACAGTAGAAAATTGTGTATGGAACCGGAGGAGATAGCAGAGGTACTTAATGAATACTTTGCTTCAGTATTCACTACGGAAAAGGATCTTGGTGCTTGTAGGGATGACTTACAGTGGACTGAAAAGCTTGAGCTTATAGATATTAAGAAAGAGGTTGTGCTGGAGCTTTTGGAAAGCACCAAGTTGGATAAGTCACCGGGACTGGATGAGATGTACCCCAGGCTACTGTGGGAGGCGAGGGAGGAGATTGCTAAGCCTCTGGCAATGATCTTTGTATCATCAATGGGGATGGGAGAGGGTCCAGATGATTGGAGGGTTGTGGATATTGTTCCATTATTCAAGAAAGGGAGTAGAGATTGCCCAGGAAATTCTAGACCAGCAAGTCTTACTTCAGTGGTTGGTAAGTTGATGGAGAAGATCCTGAGAGACAGGATTTATGAACATTTGGAGAGGCATAATATGATTAGGAATAGTCAGCATAGCTTTGTCAAAGGCAGGTCGTGCCTTACGAGCCTGATTGAATTTTTTGAGGATGTGACTAAACACATTGATGAAGGTAGAGCAGTAGATGTAGTGTATATGGATTTCAGCAAGGCACTTGACAAGGTACCCCATGCAAGGCTTATTGAGAAAGTAAGGAGGCATGAGATCCAAGGGGACATTGCTTTGTGGATCCAGAACTGGCTTGCCCACAGAAGGCAAAGTGTGGTTGTTATCAGGTCATATTCTGCATGGAGGACGGTGACCAGTGGTGTGCCTCAGGGATCGTTCTGGGACCCCTACGCTTCATGATTTTTATAAATGACCTAGGTGAGGAAGTGGAGGGATGGGTTGGTAAATTTGCTGGTAACACAAAGTTTGGAGGTGTTGTGGATAGTGTGGAGGGCTGTCAGAGGTTACAGCAGGACATTGATAGGATGCAAAACTGGGCTGAGAAGTGGTAGATGGAGTTCAACCCAGATAAGTGTGAAGTGGTTCATTTTGGTAGGTCAAATATGATGGCAGAATATAGTATTAATGGTAAGACTCTTGGCAGTATGGAGGATCAGAGGGTCTTGGGGTCTGAATCCATAGGACAATCAAAGATACTGCGCAGGTTGACTTTGTGGTTAAGAAGGCATATGGAGCATTGGCCCTCATCAATCGTGGGATTGAGATTAAGAGCCAAAAGGTAATGTTGCAGCTATACAGGACCCTGGTCAGACCCCACTTGGAGTACTGTGCTTAGTTCTGTTCACCTCACTATAGGAAGGATGTGAAAACCATAGAAATGGTGCAGAGGAGATTTATAGGATGTTGCCTGGATTGGGGAGCATGCCTAATGAGAATAGTTTGAGTGAACTTGGCATTTTTTCCTTGGAGCAACAGAGGATGAGAGGTGACCTGATAGAGATGTATAAGATGATGAGAGGCATTGATCATGTCGATAGTCAGAGGCTTTTTCCCAGGGCTGAAATGGCTAGCACGTGAGGACACAGTTTTAAGGTGATTAGAAGAAGGTACAGAGGAGATGTCAGGGGTAAGGATTTTACGCAGTGAGTGGTGAGTGTGTGGAATGCGCTGCTGGCGACAGTGGTGGAGGCGGATACGATAAGGTCTTTTAAGAGACTCCTGGACAGGTACACGGAACTCAGAAAAATAGAGGGCTATGGGTAACCCCAGGTAGTTTCTGGGGTAAGGACATGTTCGGCGCACGTTTTTGGGCCGAAGGGCCTGTATTGTGCTTTAGGTTTTCTATGTTTTTTGTGTTTTCTGCGTTTCTATGTTTCATCATCACTTCTCTCTCCTCTAAACCCTCAGCCATTACCCTCAACCAGCAGCACACCTTTAAGATCGGTTAAGCTCTCATGGAGTCATGAAATAGAGTCATAGAGTAAGACTACAGCACAGAACCAGTCTCTTCAGCCCATCTAGTCTATGCCAGACTATTAGTCTGCCTAGTCCCATTGACCTTCACCGAGACCATAGCCATCCACAACCTTAACATCCATGTACATACTGAAATTTCTTTTAAATGTTGAAGTCAAATCCACATCCACTGTCAGCACTTTCCATTCTCTCACCACCCTCTGAGTGCAGAGGTCCTCCCTAATGTTTCCTTTAAGATTTCACCTTTCAACCTGAACTGATGACTTCTAGCTCGAGCCTTACCTAACCTCAGTGGAAAAAGCCTGCTTGCATTAACCCTATCTATACACCTTATAATTTTGTATACTTCTATCAAAGCTCCCCTCATCCTCCTATGCTCTAAAGTCTGAACCTATTCAATAAATCAGGTCCTGAATTCCAGGAAACATCCTTGTAAATTTTCTCTGCACTCTTTCAATCTTATTGTTATGTCTCCTTAGACATGTTCAGCTGGTGTTTAGTTTTGATTTTGGGAGGCTGCCACTGATGAGCTGGCCAGCCATATTTCCACAGTTTAACAGACCCTGCCAATGGAATTGTGGGCATAAATTGTGCTGCAATCCAGAAAGAAAGAACCAATCAAAGAAGGTATTTAAGTTGTAATGTGTGAGCAGCTCTATCTTCATATAATTAGCTCAGGTGAAAATAGGTTAGTGTTGGAAGCCTTTAAGTATTTTAAGTCACGGAGAATGGATATCCCCTTTCTTTAGTTCCATTGGTGATGAGGATGACTTGCACTGCATTATATCTGTAGATTTTGAAGTGATTAATGAGGCCAATGTTGGTGAGCTGGGTTTGCCACAAGTAGGACACAGGAGGTGTCTGACAGGGTAGGTAGGCGGGCAGTTGAGGGAGGGTACACTCATTTGATCAACGCATAAAGTTGAGATTCTCAGTCCATCCTGGATGCTCCTCCTTCTCTTTGAACCATCATGGACCAGAGGTTCCCAGAAGTCAATGGGGATGTTGAATTTATTGAAGGAAGCTTTGAGCACATCACTGTTCTTTTCTGTATTCTTGCAGATGAAGTGGCCCTGCCCAACAGAGGAGACCAACTGGGATTAGGTCTTTAGTGCTGTCAGAGGACAGTAATGATGAACCATTTTTCGTTAAGAAAACAATAGCTTGTCTCAGCTGCTTTGGGCCGGGCATGAGGAAAACTGTTTAGATCTGCCCCTTCCATTGACTCTTTTAAGTCCAGGCTCAAAACCTACCTTTATTCACTAGCGTTTGAATTTTCCTGATGTGGCTGATTTTTGGTTTGTGCCTAGGCTCATGTGTTGTTTATTTTGCTCCTATAAGTTGTGTGCCTTGTTGTTTATATCTGTGTTTCTTATATTTGTGGTTTTAGCTACCTGTTATGGTTTGTACAGCACTTTGGTCATCATGGGTTGTTTTTAAATGTGCTTTATAAATAAATTTGACTTGAATTGATTTGACTAGACTTCCCACTCTTGATAGCTTTGTGGTGACTTCTGTTGGTTGTTTTGTCGTGCAGGAAAAGGGACTGATCCTGCTGCTTGCAAACCAGCAGTTCTGGGGACAAGATCTAGCCAACTGAAATATGCACAACTGCTCATCCTTGATTCCCACATCTGTGATTAACAACAGGAATGTGCTAGAGATCAGATATCCATGCACGTTGGAACTGATGTTTCTGATGCACCTGCACCATTACAAGACTCAGTTTCATGCAGGGGCAGAGAGGAGGCAATCTGAGCTGAGGGGCTAAATGCATTTTGCACCTGGCCCCTCAGATTTACCTCAGGAGCAGAGGTATATGTTGTATATTTGAAAGGGTTCTCCAATCTTGATTGAATAAGCAAATGCAAGCAAAACTTATCTTCCTTATTTTACTTAATTGCACCAATTTAAATTAATCCCCATCACTTCAGCATATTTGCATAAAATTATTGTAATTTTATATTCTTAATAAATTACTCAAATCCTTTTGAATTCACTATGCCATTAGCTTTTGAAAAACTGCTGTAGGCTATATACTAAATGGACAGAAAATTCAAAAATGTGAGGCACAAAGGGACTGGAGAGTCCTTGAACAAGATTCCCTGAAGGTTAATTTGCAGCTTGAGTTGGTGGTGAAGAAGACACATGTAATGTTAGCATTTATTTTGAGAGGACTCAGATATAAAAGCAAGGATACAATGTTGAGGCTTTAAAAAGCACTGGCGAGGCCTTACTTTGAATATTGTTAACAGTTTTGGGCCCCTTATCTAAGAAAGGATGAGCTGGTGTTGGAGAGGTTTCAAAGGAGGTTCATGAAAATGATTCTGGGATTGAAAGTTCTGTCATATGAGTTGCATTTGATGGCTCTGGGCCTGTATTCACTGGATTACAGAAGAATGAGAGGTGACCTTATTGAAACCTATCGATTGGTGAAAGGCCTTGATAGAGTGGATGTGGAGAGGATGTTTCCTATGGTGGGGAATCTAAGACCAGAAGACACTGCCTCAGAATAAAAGGGCTTCATTTTAGAATCAAGATGAAGAGGAATTTCTTTAGCCAGAAAGTGGTGAATCTGTGGAATTCAGTGCCACAGGTGGCCAAGGAAGCCAAGTGATTGAGTATATTTAAGGCAGAGGTCGATAGACTCTTGATTAGTCAGGGAATGAAGGGATATGGGGAGAAGACAGGAGATCAGGGCTGAGAGAGAAAATGGATCAGCAATGCAGAGCAGACTTGATGGGCCAGATGGCCTAATTCTCCTTATAGTCTATTTCATGTTAATCAACAGAGACTTATAAAAGTTGTGTAAAAAATAACAGCATGGTGATCTATTAAAAGGTATAACATGCTATAGTGAATTCTAGAACCGCAGGTAAATGGTGAAAAAGTATGGAAGTAGAATTTTGAAAGTAGTGAGTCTGTGTGTGTGTGTGTGTGTGTGTGTGTGTGAGAGAGAGAGAGAGAGAGAGAGAGAGAGAGAGCAGAGAGAATTGAAACAATCAGAAATACTCACACACTTAACTTGTGGCATTAAGATATAAATCAAAGACCATCTTAAAAGATAGAAGTATGGATTAACTGTTATCATTGTATTATACCATTGTGTTCTTAATTATTGAAACCATAAATGTCATATATTTTAAAAGAATATAAAGAGCTCCATTTGACTTGAACCTTTTCCACTTCACAAAGTGAATGATCACAGGCACTGGAGTTTGTGGGTGCAAAAGATAATTTAGAATTTGAATTCACTGGGTTAAACAAAGGAAGGCAGCCTCCCTCTGTCAGATCTTCTGGAGTCAACATCAGTTCCTAAGTAAGCATGCTGGTTCCAATTATTTAATTAACTTAATATTTAGGAAACTTGCCAGTCTTGCATTTGGAGTCAATGGTCCAAATTTTCAGCATTAAGGCAGCTGTAACCTCCACTCAACACTTTTGTTCAACGGGTCTCTGAAGATTCATTGAATAACAACACACAGCTTTCTCTCTGTCATTTCTTCTCCATAAATCAGCAGCATGAAAATTTTCACAGTAATCTTATCCAAAAACATTTAGTAGCCAATTACTTGAACCTCTTTCACACTTGTGATGTGGAAAATGCCATAAGAAATATTCAAATAGCAAACTCCCATAAACAGTAAAATGGCAATAGATTGATAAGTGCATTTCTTTTGTAATATTAGTGATAAATGTCAACAATAGCATGAGAGCTTACACTTCTGCCCTTCAAAAGCAGTCAGCCTGGGCTTCGATTTGATGTCTTGCCTGCTAAATTTTTGTGTTCAGATCTCTGGAGTTGCATTTGAATGTACAAATTTCTAGTCAAAAATGAGAATGTAACTAACAGTGATAGGATCGAGACTGCTTCACCAACATATAGGGGAATCTTGCTACCTGAAAAACAACAGTAACACACTGCAAGCAAAGTTCATTCTTTGAAGCACTAAAAGATATTTCTGAGATATTATGTGAACAAAAGCCTTTCAAGCCTCAATTATTTGAAATAGACTAGAGTTGATTACAGAGTTTTATAAACCTAAAATTCTTGGGTTGCATGAATACAGAAAAGGAGAGATTGATGTTCTGAGAAATATAGCCAGATTTGTGGAATGATGAGGGAAAGAGTGAAATTTCAGCTAGGCACCTTCACATCATGCTGGCAGAGATGAGGGATTTCCCACCAAAGTCCATGGGAAATTTGGGCACATGGTTCCTTTGTGAAATCCTGCTGAGAAATGCGGAGGGCACTACTGAGTGCTCAGGAAATGACCCAAGACATTTGCAGATCATTTATTAGTGGAGTAAGAAAGTTGAAATCTTTTTAGTCGGAAAACAAAACATTCAAGTTTCTCTAAGCGCTGACACGGTGTAATTCTTCCTGGATCTTCATTGTAGCATTGGAACAACAGGACATGTTTCATGTTCCTCAACCATTTGGATAACACATTTTCTGCCATTGAGAATTTGCCTGCTAATTGCTCCATTCCAGACTGGGGCTCAGCTTAATTGAAGGGCCAGGGAAAAAAATATACCTGCAGATGCTAGAAATCTGAAATAAAGCCTGAAAATGCAGGAAATATTCAGCAGGTTAGACAATAACTGTGGCAACTGAAACAGAATAAACACTACATGTGTTTAACATAAATCAATATTATTGATTTGAAAAGTTAACTCTGTTTCTCTCTCCACAGATGCTGCTGACATACTGAGCATTTCTAACAATTCATGTTCTTATGATTCACGTTGTTTTTTTTTCTCTGTTGGGAATAAGCATCTCCAGAACTTGGATCTCCAGATGTATTAGTCCAGGAAACGAGATGAGAAACAAACTTGGAGTACTCAGGTTTTTAATATTAGAAATGCATTCTAAGTTAGTTACATCTTTCAGGAAACAGTTCAACACTTCACTTCTTCAAAATCAATAAAAATGAAACACACATTGAAAAATATTGTTAGACCAGGGCATTGATTGACAATCATTGCAGCGAATTTAAGGCCAGACATGAATGGAGTTTGAGGAGATGAATAGCCTATTCCTTTTGCTATGCTTCTAAATGATTTTGCTGCTCTCTTTTAGTGATAAGTTATATAGGGATTTGTTTCATCAACATAAGTTGTATACCTATGTACCACCAATTAGTATAAACTTATCCTGCAGAAAATTTAATAGAACTTAATTACTTGACATCTATAAATCTTATTTTCTTTAATGCCAATCTTACAAATATCATTTTAATTTCTATGAATCAACATAAGCAAACCTTTACTGTTATTAAGTCCTGATGAAGATTCTTGACCTGAAATGACAACTGTTCATTTCCCTCCATAGATGCTGCCTGACTTATTGAGTTCCTCCAGCATTTTGTGTGTTGATTCATTTTTGTTGTTGGCTAGATATGTAGACACTTTACACAGTTAAGTTATTGAAAGCAGAAAATCTCTGGTATAATTCCTCTTCAGAGGAGAGCTCACAGGTCTCAGTTGAGACAGCATGAATTCAAAGTTCAAAGTACTCTCAAAGAAATTTAACCTTTCCAATACTCACTTTTTTCTCTAATACTCACAGATCAGAGATTTTTTAAAGATCTCAATTACATACATTTCCTACAAGTCCAGATAAGAATATAATAGATACAATTTTTAATCTGAATCCCTTTGATAACCTTTCAATATCTTACATTTATGGTCTACTGTTTGGGACTGAGAAAGGCCTCTTTAGATATAATTACAAGAGATAGGGAAAAGGTTTTACAGATTTTCATGTCTGAAGATTGCTGGAAGATTATTTTAAAATTGATTCTTCATCATTATGTGCTCGTCATTCTTTATTACAATTCAAAGTGGTACATAGAGTTCATATGTCTAAAGACAAGCTCTCTTGTTTCCACGCAGATACTTCTGTGATAGATGTACTACTGGAGTGGCCACATGAATTCCTATGTTTTGGACATGTCCGAGCCTTGAAAAATTTTGGAAAGATGTATTTCAAGCTTTTTCTGCACTTTTCAATGTCAGCTTTAAGCCCAGTCCTTTGACTGCCATGTCTGGTATTGTTGAGGATAGTGCTACAAAATTGAAGCCATCTAATTTGCGAGTATTGGCCTTTATGTCTTTTATGGCCAGGAGGGTGATCTTGCTCAAGTGGAAGGAGGCCGCCCCACCCACTCATGTTCAATGGCTATCTGATGTTATGTTGTGTCTTGATCTAGAGAAGATTCGTTCTTCAATTTCTGATTCTAAACATGATTTTCTAATGTTATGGGGACCCTTTCTAAATTATTTTCATAATCTTTGAACTGTTATTAAAGTATGGATCTGAGCCATTATTATTATAATATCATATGGTGAAGTATTTTTCTTTTTTCTTCTTTTTTTTACCAACCAGTTCATTTTGGTAGTGGGGGTAGATTTTTTTTAATAAAATACAATTATTTTATTTTAATTCATTTCATAATTCAATCTTTTTTTTCTACATGATTGATTTGGAATATGGGATAATGTGATCATATTACTGTGATTTAAATGTAATGTAATTCATATTATTTACTTGTATCCTTATGAATTTTGTATTTGTATTCATGCAATTTATATAATATTAATAAAAATATTGAAAGAGAAAGTTCAAAGTAAATTTATTATCAGAGTACTTATATGTCACTATGTAGTACCCTGAGATTCAATTTCTTACAGGCATTTACAGTAGAATAAAAAAATGTGATACAATCAGTGAAAAACTACACACAACAATTGACAAAGAACCAATGCACAAAAGAAGACAACTTGTGAGAATTTGAGCAGCAGCCAATTGGAGATCCGAAATTTGAGAAGATGTAGCTCACTTAGGTTCACTGATTAAGTCCAATAGGCATCAACTCGTAGCAGCTTGGTGTTTTATGCAGCAGCGAATCAGAGATCAGAAGCGTGAGAAGACATAGCCCATTCAGGTTTGCCAATTAAGTCCAAAAGGCATCAACTGCAGCATTTTGGTGTTCTGAGCAGTGGCCAATCAATGATTGGGATTGATTGGCAAGAACAAATTAAAATAAAGCAGGGGCAAGCAGAGTGACCATTGTTGGAATGGCCATAATGTGTGTGGACAGTGTTAGAGTGGGGATTATGAGGATGTAGCCCTTTCAGGCTTCAGTGAGGAGAGAATTGAATGAGAGAAAGTGAAAGGCTGTAGGTAGAGGTTATAAGTAAATTTTTTCCCTACAGTTTATTGAAAATTTTTCCTTCTTTATATTTGCCCAGTTAGAACAGTACGGATTCCAGGCAGGTTAGTAGAATGCTCCTCTTGTGGGACATGGGAAGGCAGGGAGACCTTCCTTGTCCCTGACAACTTCACTTGTAAGAAGTGCACCCAGAGGCAGCTTCCAGTACTCTGCATTAAGGATTTGGAGCTGGAACTGGATGAACTCAGGATTATGGGATGTATAGAGAGCCAGCTCTACCCAAGGAGCAGGACACTGGAGTCCCATAGGGATCGGTGCTGAGTCCGTTGTTGTTTGTCATCTGTATCAATGATCTGGATAATTCGTTAACTGGATCAGCAAGTTTGTGGTTTGTCATCAAGATTGGAGGTGTAGTGGACAGCGAGGAAGACTATCAGAGCTTGCAGCGGGGTCTGGACCAAATGGAAAAATGGGCTGAAAAATGGCAAACGGAATTTCATACAGTCAAGTGTGAAGTGTTGTACTTTGTCACAGTGAACGGTAGGGCACTGAGGAGTGCTGTAGACAAAGGGATCTGAGAATACAGGTCCATAATTAATTGAAAGTGGTGTCACAGGTAGACAGAGTCGTAAAGAAAGCTTTTGGCACATTGGTCTTCATAAATCAAAGAATGAGTACAGGAGTTGGGATGTTATGTTGAAGTTGTATAAGATGTTGGTAAGGCCTAATTTGGATTATTATGTGCAGTTTTGGTCACCTACCTACAGGAAAGATGTAAATAAGGTTGAAAGCATAAAGAGCAAATTTACAAAGACGTTACTGGGTCTGGGGGACCTGAGTCATAAGGAAAGATTGAATAGGTTAGAGTACTTTATTCCTTGGAGTGTATAAAATGGAGGACAGATTTGATAGAGGTGTACAAAATTATGAGGAGTATAGATAGGGGTAAATGCAAGCTGGCTTTTTCCACCGAGGTTAGGTGGGGCTGCAACTAAAGGTCATAGGTTAAGGGTAAAAGGTGAAAAGTTTAAGGGGAACAGGAGTGAAACTTCTTCACTCAGAGGGCTGTGAGAGTGTGGAATGAGCTGCTAGCACAAGTGGTGCATGAAATGCCTCGGTTTTCTCTGGGTGCTCTGGTTTTCTCTGAAGTCTAAAAGTGGTGCATGCAAGCTTGATTTCAACGTTTAAGAGAAATTTGGATATGTACATGGATGGTAGGGGTATGTAGGGCCATGGTCCTGGTGCAGGTTGCTAGGAGTAGGCAATTTAGATGGTTTGGCATGGACTAGATGAGCCAAGGCCTGCTTCTGTGCTGTACATTTTTTTGATTCCAAGTCTAAATAAATAATACTGAAAACACAAGTTGTAGATTCCTTGAAAGTGAGTCCATACATTGTGGAATTGGTTCAGTGTTGAGCTGAGTGAAGATTTCCACATTGGTTCAGGAACCTGATTATTGAAGAGTAAACTGCTGTTGTGGGACCTAAGGCTCCTGTACCTGCTTCATGATGGCAGCAGTATCAAAAAGGAATGTCCTGAGTGGCGAGTGTCATTTATGATGGATGCTGCTTTCTTGTGGCAGTTCATCCTTGCACATGAGCTCAGTGGTGGGGAAGGTATTTCCTGTGATGGACTGAGCTTTGTCTTCTATGTTTTGTCAGCTTTTCCATTCTTGGGATTTCTGTACTAGGATGTGATGCAACCAGTCAGGATACTCTCCATTGTGTTCCTATAGAAGTTTGTCAAAGTTTTAGATGGCATGCTGAATCTGAACGAAATTCTAAGAAAGTAAAGGCATCGCTATGCCTTCTCTGTAATGGCACTTATGTTCTCTTCCCAGAACAGATACTCTGAAATGATAATGCCAACAAATTTAAAGTTATTGACCTTCTTCACCTTCGATCCCCTAATGAGGACTGGCTCATGGATCTCCAGTTCCTTCCTCCTGTAGTCAATTACCATCTCTTTGGATATTCAGTTGTTAAGTGAGAGATTGCTGTTGTGACACCATTTGACCAGATTTTCAATCTCCCTCCTATATGCTAGTTTGTCACCACCTTTTGACTTGGCCAACAACAGTGGTGTCATTGGCAATCCTAAGTATGGCATTGGAGCAGTGCTTAGCCTTAGTGCTGGAAAGCTATTTGGAAAAAAAAAAAGTGCAGGCAGAATTCCTGTTCTTCATTCAGTTTAATGAATCCCCCTTATATGCACATCCACTGAGACTGGGAGAAAATGGGAATGGGTTCAACAGTGATTCCTTCCACAATCAGCCAACATTTCTCGGGTCACACATGGAAGTGATCACTTGGTTAAAGTTCATAAGGTTCAGGACGTTGATGAAACATCACCTCAATCAACAGCTTCAGGAAAGAAGCCAAGAATTGGAAAATAAATCTGAGAAATAGAAAAATTATGTTGATTAACAATCTGGCATTGGCACACAGATTTTTATAGAAAAACGACCTTCAGCCAAAGCCTCTCAATGAGTCTGTGGATAGATCCAACATGAGATGTGGAACCAAGCCATTGAGAATGAAAATTACAGTTTCCCCACTGTATGCATTTGATTGATCTTAAGCAAGCACTCAGGGCATTTTAATCTGCTTCAGTCTCATTGACAAAGGAGGAAGCGTTATCTACCAAGGTCGCAAATTCTGATCCCTTGTTCAGTTGCTCCTAATGGAAGAAGCACATGCTGTGGATTCCGTATTGTCTTTGGTTATCCAGCTTCCCAAGGTGAAAAGGTCTACTAACAATCACTGACTGGATTCACAGACCTGGATTAGCCTCTTGGGTGGAAGGCTGGAAAGCTGCCAGCACTAATAGAAATATATCCCACTATGAATCAGCACATTGAGTGAGGGAAAGAGGGAGTGAAACAAGGTAGAACACTTTTTTCTTATTCTAAATGAAATGTTATCCTGTTGAATTCTGAAGCAGAATATTCAACCTCTACTTTAGTTGGTGTTTAGATTTCTCCTCCAGGATTCAGAGCAGCAGTCCTGTAAGAGAGGAGAACCTGCAACGTAGTGTGTGAAAGGACACTGAACAATGTTCAAGTTGTAATGGCCAGCACAATGGGATCCCGGCAACGGCACCAATGTTTGTATGCTGGACTATACTGATTTACCAAACAAAAACTATCTGAATATAGGAAGGAGAAGAAAAGCAAGAGAATCTTTAAAAATTTGAAAACATAACCAAGTGAGAATAAAGAAACTGCCGTCTATAGAATGTATGGTGCATGTTTCACCCACGGAGTATTGATGTGGTAAGGCAACTTATTGACACAATTACTGTATTCACAATGATAGTTCATGAAATATATATTTTTGAGAGTCAATTATGTGTTATAAAATTTACACAGAGAGTTGTGGTCTTGTCTGCTTGTGGTCTCTTGTACAGATGTTTTTTTGCCAAATGTATCACGTCTTATTATATACTTTTCCATTTCAATGAAATTTCCCTCGGTAGATACTTTCCATTATATCATTTCCATTCATAAATAAAACACAGAATAAGGTTACTGTAGTTGATATTTTTCCAAGCGAGATAAGGCAATAAATAGACCATTACAAGATACTGAAACGCATTGACGGGGTGATGGTGAGTACCCGTTTTCCCTAGATGGAGTCCAGAATTCAGGAACATAATCTAGGAGTAAGAGGTTGGCCAATTAGACTTGAGAATAAAATGCAGAAAAATTTTGTTATGGTGAGTGTTGTAAATCTGTGAAATCCTACACGAGCTTTGGATGTTCAGATGTTGAGTATGTTTAAAGATGAGAATTATGCATTTAAACAACTGAGAAGACATAAGGATCAGATATACAAATGGATGAGGCACCAATGTGAGATTAGTTACATGACCGAGCAGGCTTGGAATTCTTTCTTCAATCCCTTATATTCTAAAAAATCAATTGGCTCCATTAAGTTTTTGAATGCTTTGAGAGCTGTCACATTTTTTTTCACTCGATTCTAACTCCTGGAGCAAGATAAAATATACAAGGTGACCCACACATTTTTCTTACGAAACAAAGCCTTTACAAGATAAGGTTTCAAAAATGGCATGATCAACAATTATGTCTTATCTTCACCAGTACTTAAAACAGCTTTTAAACATCCTCATGATGTGCAAGTCTACCTTGGTGTTTCAGTTCCAGTCTCTTCAACTGAAGACTTACATAGATGTTATTATATAGAATTTACAGCACAGATACTGACCAACTCATTCATGCTCATGTTGCACCCAAGCCTCCTCCTATCATGTTTTGTCTCACTTTGTAAAAATATCTTTATAGTTTCTCCTTTATCTGCTTTGAGGAATTCCTTAAACCAGGGGTTCCCAACTTTTTTAATGCCATGGACCCTATCATTAACTGAGAAGTCCGCAGACTCCAATTTTGGAACCCTTGCCTTAAATGCAAGTAAACAGTTCCTCTCAGATCTTCCAAGTGCCAGCAATTTCCAGATTCTAATCACTCCCTATTTTCACCAAAGCTTTTTTTGGATATGCTATAAACTACCCAGTAGTGATGGCTTCTCTTGCATTTCCCTACTGATGGCATACCCTTTTTCAAACTCCAACATAATTTAAAAATATGTAATATTACAGTATAGAATTGCAGCTAATAGCACCAGTGCCTCATAACTTGTGTGATCTGGATTCAATATTAATGTCAGTTGCTGTCTGTGTGGGGTTTGCATGTTTTCCCTGTTACGTTGTGGACTTCCACTTAGCGCTCCAGTTTCTCCCCATGTCCCGATGTTTTGGAGGTTGGCACCCACTATAACTCGACCCCAGTGTGTAGGAGAGAGGTAGAATCTGGAGGGAGTTGGTGTGAATGCGGGGAGAATAAAAATGGGATTAAAGTAAACTTAGTGGAATTAGGTGTTCGATGGTTGGCACAGACATGATGAGTTGGAAGGCCTGTTTCCATGTTACTTGTCTCTGTCTGTGAGTCCATAAGTAATTGCCAACTTAAAGCAGGGATGAGTCATTTATTTTTAGCTCAGAAGGTTGTGTGTCTTTAAAATTTTCTTCCTCAATGAACACTTGAAGCAAACCCTTTGAATATTTTTTAAGGCAAGTTGCACAGATAATTGATAAGCAAGAGGGCAACAGGTTGCACTGGGTAGGTTGGAACAGAGAGCTGTGTTACTTTCAACCATGAACTGACTCAGTGCCAGATCAGACTCAGCATACTGAGTGACCTACTTCACAGTATGTTCACAAAACTGTGACTCTTTGCAATAGAATTTTGAAACAGTAAAGGAAAATAAATACATCTATTCTTTAATACATGTTTCAGTTTTTTCCTTATTCCTCTCTTCTGTAATTTTCAAATTAAGGCAGAAAGAAGGTATGTAACTGACTGACCTTTTTTATGTTAACACTACATTAATGTAGGACTGCATTAGTATGATAAGAGATACATAAATATAACAAAAATAGACTTCCTCCACCTTCTATTGTCTTCTCTTTTTGTTTCTCACTATGACTCCTCTCAAATGTACCATGAAATCAGATGAAATGAATGTATTTGTATTTCCTTGAATTTAACACATGGGGAGGTGACGCAACTTGAAAGCCGACAACATTAAGAAGACTCAACGGGTAGACAAAGAAAGTCAATTTCCTCTCATGGGAGTGCCTATATAAGTAATCATCTGAAAAATGTGATCTCAGCTACAAAGAGGAAGGTTGGGTGCGCTTTTCACACAAACCAACAGCGGATATCTGATCTATCTCCCAAAGAAGTTGTGGTTGCAAGTAAAGTTATGGTTTTTTAGCGTAAATTTTATAAATTTCTGTTAGCTCAGTGTATCAAGGGATATAGAGCTAAAGTGAGAAATGGAGTTGAGGTAAAATTTTGAAGAGCAAATTGGACAGCCCTTGTTGTTTGTTGCTTAATGAATTAACGCAGATAAAATTGCCTTTAGGTACAGGTATTATGTTATGGCTAAGTCTAATAGTCCAGCAGTGTCAAAGTATATTTCTTGTTCATTTTGTTCTTGATTATGTGTAAATAAGTGGTAATGGTCAGCAATTTCCTTTCTAAATGGCATACACTGTGGTTCTAAATCATCTAATACGTTCTCCAAAGTCATGTATGAAAATGTAATGATGTGATATAACACACTCATCACCCCGTTGTGTTAATGAGACACAATAATATCTTTATTATTACTTACTTTGGTTTATCTGCCACAGCCAGCTTAGCATTTAATGGAAGTTGTGCTTTCAACCCTCTTCTTTCATTAGACAGGTTACTTGTCTGGAAAATCCAACAGTTTGGACATCTTCAATTATTCCATGGTATTCAATCTCATTTGGATCATAGAGCTTAGAGTGCTTGGTACATAACCACATGTTATCTCTGGTTTGTTGTTCAGTGCTCTAATTTAAGCATCAAGTCCAAATGTCATAATTTCATCACTTGTCACTTTTGACCCCCTATCTTGGAATTTCCCTTATTTGCTCTTTATGATACTGAGAAGAGTTGGTAAGTTAAACTATCAACACAAGGTCTTTAACAATGAAAGTGCTTACAGTGCTAAAGCTATTCATCCTGAGATTTACTTCCAAACAAACTAACATTGGAACTTTCTTCAATAAACACTAAAAAGCAGTTAATAATAAGTAACAATCAGTAAATTGGTGATAACATTTTTTTAGGGAACAATTATTGTTTATGAGCTGATATTACTTATGATACAATTGATATCCATTTCTGTACAGGAATCACTGGATAGTGACACGAAGCAGGACCATCGGTTCATTTTCCTTCTCTTTGCTACAGGAATACTAAAGTCAGCTGAAGCGTTTTTAATATTACTTGGCTTTTGGGTCTTATAGTGGGAAAGTACACGATCAACCAAACTGAATTTCTTGTTAACATTATAATTTTATGAGAAAAAGTGAAAATTGACAAGATCAGCAAAATCTTTCTTTTCTTAAGGAATGGCAGCATCTCCTTTTAATTTACTTTTCTGTAGGTTATATAATTTAATGAGCTCACAAAGCCTTGTAAGGGACATCAATACTGATATAAATGCAGAGTTTTGTTGTGCTGCATAGTGTGACAGACTTCAACATTAACTCCGCTTTGCAACAAAAAAAAGTAATGTTCCTACTGTGGGTACATTAGTACATTTTAATCAGGCACAAATGCAATGAAATGCCTTTTGGTCTTCTTGAGTACAGAGAGCTTTTTGTGTTGTACTCAGCCTAACCCACGAACTCTGGTTTTGTGCATGTGAAATTAATTATGAGGAAATACTAAAACACTTTGGTAGAAATTACTCGTCCACCAGATGTTCCATATGTGAGAATGTATTTACCCTTTTTTTTGAGTCAAGCATAACAAAACTACTGTACTTGATCAGTGTTGTTTCTGTTTTCCTTCTGAACTTTTCCTTGCCCTTTGATGGCCATATGGTCTTAGGAATGAAAATGTGGGGCTGCTGTCAGTCAAGAAACATCTTGGGAACTACTGTTTTCACTGTATGGTTGTGCAATGATATAAGAAGGAGCTTTTCCATGTGCTGTTAGCTACAAACCCTAAGCACGAGAGCTAGTACAAAATAATGGTGTTAAGTGTATCTTCAAGAAGAGTTTGTCCTGTTCCATTTTATTTACCTTTTACAGCCAAATTTCAACTGAATTAAATCTTTCTGCTATTGGTCTTTATCTGGAAGTATGCATGCCAAAAAACAATCTCATTGTAGCCTAATGGAACAGCTTATGGTTAGGATACAGATATTGATGTTTGACTTCAACTAGACAAATGTGCATGTCAGTATAAGAAAGTATTGAGCATGACAAATAGTTTTATCCATCAACACCAAATCTTGTACATTCTGGCCTTTTTGAAATATGATCCAATATATCTAAATTAACTGTGGGATGAGTTGCTTGGCTAGAAGTCCATGGGTATAAAACCATATAAACCTCACTCCATTCTCCAAGATTATGAAACTTCAAGACATGAACTAGATATTGCAATATATATGTCCAACCACATTTACTTAATTCCATCAGCACAGAATCATGGTGTTGCATTTCATACCATGTTTTCACCCAGAAATAAAATCCTAGAATAATTTTCTTTAACACAAGAAATTCAACAAATGCTGGAAATCCAAAGCAACATGCTGGAGGAACTCAGCAGGTCAGGCAGCATCTATGGAAATCAACATTTTGGGCTGAGACCCTTCTTCAGGACCTTTTTCGGAAAAAAAATTGTTTTATTTTACATGTTCTGGCATCTACTGTTTTGAAGGCGGGCCTATTTATTGTTATGACAGGAAAATACATTGGCTTCCTTGATGAGTATTAAATTTACATGAGTGTTCTTTTGCACTTTGATAGATCATGTCAGATGATCTTGTTTGCACAGCCTTTCATCATCCACAAATTCGTCTGGCAATTTTGTATAAGGGAGTTGTTAAACATTTGCCTCAGTAATAAGAATCAAACTGACTGGACATTTTCAGTGAATGGTGAATAATCACCCAATTTCTCTTTCTCCACCTTTGCTGAAAGATATTCATTTATTGTGCGTACACACATTTCACATTTCCTTTCTCAATGTGCATTTTGTTACATTAAAATCCATCTGCCATTCTTTAGGCTATTCAGGTAATTCCTGCAAGTCTTTGAATGCTGTTACTTTCCCTTGGGTGGTTAGGTGGTAGTGATGAGTAGAGTTCTGACTTTAATAACGAGAGGCAATCAAAAAAAAGTCTTGTGGTTTAAACGTTTGTTCAGAGTGGGGTAGGATGAACCTGTATGCAGCCCAGCGCTCTACATGGCTGTAGCAAGGTGCCTGAGAAGAGGTATAAGTTGGCCTTATTTTCATTTATAGCCAGTACAGGTTCAATAGACTAAATGGTGTCCACTGTGACATATAGTTCTATGTATTTCCATGGGTCTATTGTCAGAAAATGTAGAGGAAGCTTGACCCAAAAGCAGAGCAGAAACTATTTAGCAGGAAACAATCACCATAGTAATAGTCCGCAAAATAATAAACCATGAGGGGCCATGGAGCAAGAGAGAACAGAAACTAAACACAACAGGGAACAGGTTCAACTTTAGGCAAGGAGAATGAAAGCGAGGATCAATGGGTTGAGGCTGGCTAGTTTGATGATTGACTGTGGACTGTGGATGAGAATTGTATTTAAATAGGCTGCAGGTAATGAGTCTGGAATGAGCGGCAGGTGAATGCTATTAGCTGAGTGAGAACTGGGAGGTGCTTGCATGTGCAGGGTGGGAGGTGTCAGTAGGAGAAGGCCCAAGAGGATCCTCCCCACATGGCACTGGATGATCTGGACAGGTCCCGTAGAACCCATTGTTGAGCGATGGATCCAAGATGAAACTGGATGGCACCCAAAACCTCTCCTCCAGACCATACCCTTCCCAGTCAACCAGGTACTGCACATGTCATCTATGGTGATGCAAATCCAGCAACCAGTGAGCCGAGGACAACAGACCACCTTCCACCATCCTAAGTTCTGGAGGAGGAGGCTCAGGTGGCATGAGTGGTCCATAAACAATGATATTGAGGCAGGTCACAGGGAAGGTAGGTGTGATCCTGAGGGATGGTGGCTGCTGGAGATGGTAAGTGACTGTGTTGATGTGATGGGTGATCTTGAAGGGATCATTGAACCAGGATGAGAGTTTGTGGGAGTTGGTAGAAATCTCGGATGCATAGCCTAGACATGGTCCCCATGCTGAAGTAGTCTCGCTTGGCATTGACGATGGTTGGCTAGCCGCAGTAGGCTTGGTGGGTGGCCAGAATGGCTCTCCCTTTCCTTCTCCAAGCAGCTGGGCTTCTGTGTTGAGAACAATAAGGGTTGGTGGCCACAAAGCACTTCAAAGGGTGACAGAGCCATAGCAGAGGAGGTGTACAGATTGTGGGACAGTTCAGCCCAGAGCAGTTACTTCTCCCATGTGGAAGGGTTAGAAGTGGCGAAGCACTGCAGAAACTTCCCCACTTGCTGAGTGGCTCTTTCTGACTGACCATTGGTCTGTGAATGATAGCCAGAGGACAAACTCACTGAAGCGTGGAGCAGGAGGCAGAAGGCTTGTCAGAAGTGGGAGGTGAATTGGGAGCCCCGGTCCAACAGGGAACGTCGTGGAGGTGAACTATATGTTAGATAACCAGGTCTGTTGTCTCGGTGGCTGATGGAAACTAGGGGAGGGCAATGAAGTGGGCTGCCTTGGAGAAATGGTTCACCATGGCCTGATCACCATGGTCCCATTGGAAGGTGGCAAATTCGTGATGAAATCCATGGGCGATATGGGAGCATGCGTGTTGAGGGCCACAGGAGCTCAGAGGCCCACTGTTCGGAGGAATTGGACTGGGCACACTGAGGGCAGGCAGCAACAAACTGAAATACTTTTGTGGTTATGGTGGACCACCAGAACATGCATTGCAGAAAATCCAGAGTCCATCATGCACCTGGATAGCCGGAGAGGGGTGAGGAGAAGGCCCACTAGAGTGTGTCAGAGGGCACTGCTGCTACTGCAATATGTGGTCATCAGGAACGTCGGCCAGAGCAGGCTGGTGCTGAAGGACCTGGTGGATCTGGTCCTCAAGGTTCTAGATGATTGGGGTGAGGATGTGAAAGAATGGAATGATGGGCTGAAGGTCAGACTCCATTTCAGCTGGGTTGAATTATCATGACAGGGTGTCTGCCTTTGTGTTCTTGGAACTGTGTCAGTAGGAGATGGTGAAGTTGAATTGTTCGAAGAAGGGGGCCCAGAAAGCTTGAGTTGGCAGGACTTTTGTATGGGTATATGTTTCTGGTGGTCAATCCAGATCAGAAAAGGCTCAGTCTTTCCCAGCAGCCAATATCTCCATTCCTTAATGGAGCCCATGGCAGTCAATGCAGGGACAAAGAGCACCATCTTTCTTTTTGACAAAGAATCCTGCACTGGCTGAAGACTGGGATGGGATAGGAAAGTAGTCATTCATGGCTTGGGTCTCAGGAGGAGAGAGGGAGAACAGGCAGCCTCAGGAAGGGGTGGTGCCCAGGAGGAGATCGATCGCACAGTCGTGTAGTCTATGAGGTGAAAAGGTGCTGGCTTCTTTTTACTAAAGGTGATGGCTAAGCTGTGATATTCCTATGGGAGTTTTGTGACATTGAGGGTTTCCTCCATCTCCACGGATTTACAGGGCGAAGACAACTGAGCTTTCAGCAGGTAGTTGACAGGTTGGTCTCCAACTCAGCAGTGCAATGGACGGCCAAGGGAAGTAAGGCTCGTGAGTGGAGAGCCAAGGGTAATCCAGGACAAGGGGAGAGTTGGGAGAGTTGATCAGGAGGAACTGGATGGACTCACAGTTCTCTCTGCCTATCATATGAACAGGCCATGTGCACATTCTGGCTATCCCAGACCCAAAGATATCACTGTCAATGGCCGTGATGGTGAAGGGGTGAGAAATAGGTTTGGTTCGGAGTCCAAGAAATGTGGATGAGAGCCAGGGTTAAATAGGCTGCAGGTGATAAGACTGGAATGAGCAGCTGATGAATCCTATTAGCTGAGTGGAGACTGTGAGGTACCTGCATTGCATGTTAGGAAGTGTCAGTAGGAGCAGGCCTAACATTTATGATCCCTCGTCTATTCTCTGGCACTCAGGACTTGGGTAAATTTTGAGTGAAAACCTGTTGCAAGGCACAGGAAGCACTGACCAATTTTGGTAAAGATAGTTTAAGCCAAAAAGAAATGTATGGTCAAAAGGATTAAAGCTTGTTTAGTCAACTGCATTGAACTGATGATGGAATTACAGCTGCCTGGATTGGCTGCAGGTAATCCTAAACCAGGGTGCTTTGATCATCTTTTGCACATAAACAACAGGCACTATATTACAATTATCTACTCATTGAGTTTTACTGATATCAAAGAACATTTTCTACATGATTTCTAAATGCTAGTTCCTGACCACGAGGAGTTAAGAGCAAGAAGATAAAATTAATTTACTTGACTATGTGGAAACAAAATACATTTTTGAAAGAATAGTAATCAATGATGAATGTAAGATGAAATTTGACTATACATTATTATATTGTTTTGATGTACATGAGGCTTCATTTACAATTCTCTAGTAGATATTCCAGTCTCTGAGTCAGAAGTTTGTAGGTTCTGAGATGTTAGCGTATAAATTAGGCTGACATTTTAGTGTATAATCAGGAAGTGCCACACCATTCAAGGTACATTGCTTTAGAGGCAATAGACAAAAGATCCCAGTGTCCTAGCCATAGCTTATCCTTTATCAAAATCACTTAAGCAGATTATTAGCCCATTAATTTTATTGTTATTTATACCTTGCTGCATGCATATTGTCTGCTGTGTTTCCTGCGTTCCAACAGTGACCGTAACATAAAAGTGCGTCATTTGTTGTAAACCACTTTGGAACATCCTGAGGTCATGGAAGGGACATGTTCTATCCTCTTTGATATATTCTTTTTTCACCCACTATTTTCTATTAGGTATGAAAATGACCCAATTTCTTTTATACCAAAAAATAAGTCACTATTTTATTTACAGAACACTACGGTTCAATTGGAATGATTTCCAATTACCTGTCACTTTAATTCCCCATTGTTGGGGATGGCATCTCAACTTCGATGTGGCATGTTGCAACCCTAGGCCTGAACAATGAATTCAATAACTTCAGAGAATCAGCCTTATCATTTTTTATCACAATTAATCAGATTATGTCTCTCCTAAAGTGTCTGCTGACTTATTAGGTATTTGCCACATTTTCTTGTTTATTTTAAGTCAATAAATGAAACTAAGATTAATGTAAATTGTGATAGTCCATCCAAGAGAAGAAGAACCTTAATTTAAATATTTATATTTGTTTTTAAATTTTGCAGAGATACCATGTACTGGTCCTGTGAGTACCTCGGCTGAAAAGGCAATCAGGTTTGACCCTTATTTGTTAGGACATGGGCCAGTCGTCTTGCAGTATGATATTAGCAATGCCACATTGACCTCAGCACTCACATAATGGAAAGGTTGAGGCTGTTTACCGTTCCAACTACTTGATCAGTTTTTACTGGCTCCTTCAACTGGGTTCATTCAAAGTCTGCTCAATGGGATAGCCTACTAAAAAATTACATTAATGGAAACCAATTGAACCAAGCACAGAGAAGCTACTGGTGCAAGAAGAATGCAGGGAGCCAAAGCCTTCAGTAGAGATGGGAGCTGGAAGAACTGGTAGGAACCAAGGTGCGGTAAGTAAAAATCAGTATTATTCATCCTAGCTCAGTAGATCAGAAATACTTGAATAATTCAGACTGGAAGTGTTAGACAGACGTGTGATACATTGATTTTACCTCATACTTTAACAATACGTACTCTAGAACAATTGGTACTAGAATGAAGTTACACTCATTCGTTCTCCATTCTTATCCTGATTAAACATTGGATGTGACTCCATGAACATTAAGAGTGCTCTGGTATTTGGTATGAGATCCCATTCATTCGGTAAACCTGAAATGTTGATCCTTCGTAGACTCATTGAGCGAACCACAGCAAACTTAGTTCTATCCTCACCTGACCTTTTGAGTAGATGACGAATGTGGTGTAGCAACTGTCTACAGGAATTCTAGCTGATTTTCTTCTGAGAATGGCGTATTGAGATCCTCATTGCAAACCTGATTTACATCTAGTCCCTTCCAATCTGTTGGCTTCACTTACATGCTGCCTTTGGGCTGTTGCCCATCAGGGAGTATAGATTTTCATTTATTAGCATGCCATAGGCTCCTTTAGAAAATCTCATAGGGTACTCAAAGTGCAATACCTAACTTTGGCATAGCCACAGCATTGAATAAATTGTTAAGGCAATATGACACAGTGGAGGTTGGATGTGGAATAATTTGCACTGTATTTTTTATTTTATAATGTTAGCTTTGCACTTGAGAAATAATGCACACATGTGTGATTTTCTTTGCCAAAATATGGAGTATGGACATTTGAATGAGTGGACAGACTGGCTCTACCCATTTTCCAGTGCAGCCCCCTTTGGGTGCTACAAGCTTCAAAAAGTTTACATGTACTAGCTGTTTGCCTCTGAAATGCCATTACTTTCAAATCCTTAACTTTGCGCAGTGACTCATTTAATAACCAGCTGCTTAACAGCTGTCATCCATGATGGCTTTAGCGTATTTATTAGAAAATTCATTAATCAGGACTCTGAAATAAGTAGAAGTTTGCAGAGAAGGAATATTGTTTCTGAGCAAGATTTTTTTTGCAGATTTCAAGCATTTCTACATCGAAGATCCATGGAAATACTATCTTCTCTTGGGGATGACTGAAAATAATGACATACCCCTGCAGAACCCCTTGTCCAAGCTTGCAAAGGGAAGTGTCAGCTACCCAATGGAAAGCATTTTTGATTAACATAAAGCTACAGAAATAATACACAATCAGTCAACAAATGGAGAAATATAATTCATTGATGGATGGAAATCTAATGAGCTCACAAAGGCCCTGGAAACCCTTTTCACATATGCTCCAGCCTCAGTTTGAAAACCGATGCGACAGAATAATGGGATCATTTAAAAGGATACCGTGCCTTTTGCTATAGAAGATCAATGGGTCAATGGAGTAAGTGTATGGAAATACTTTAATTGCAGTGACATAACACACACATGGCAGACTACTATTTTTCTAATGCAGTAAAACATGCTGATGCAACCTCGGTTCCAAATGATGTAGTTCTAGCAAGCAGAGAAGTAGTATGTGATAAATATTTCATATAAAAACAGTGTTCCTTTAAATAGCTCAAAGAGATATTTATTTTACACAGGCATAGTTACCGAAGTGTTAATTTAACTAGTATTAGTTAAGTAGGTTTTCACTTTTTTTTTTGAACAGAGTTTTGTGAAGGCCTATTAAGTAACACTATGGACTGATTGATGGAGATTTTGCATTGTTGGTTCTTGCCTTCCAAATACTGAATTAAACTTCCTCTCGTGTACTTTAGCAATTTCCAAAGATGTGTAAAGGAAGTACTTTTCCCGTTTGATATCTAACATATAATTATCTGATTTTAGATGGTCTGTATAACATCCTAGCTATTACCGTATGATGTTTTCTCTCAAATGTTTTTATACTATTAATCCTTTGTTTATTTCAGAAGATCTGACAGTGAAAGTGACTGGTTGTTTCCACACATTTGAGCTTTACTGAGGCACTGGATTAGATTTTTATCAAAGTTTCAGAACAGAAGAAATAGTTGCATGCCTTGCTGTTAACAAAATATGTTAGTCCTTCTGTAATCCACAATTGACAGTTAATCGAATTCTGACAAATAAAGCTACATATACCATTTAATACTACATCTATTGAATATGAATCAATACAGTGAAATAATAAAGGAATTCCAAATGTGTTGATAACTCTGTGATATTGCATCCAGTTCTGTGTACTAAGACCAAACAGCTTCAAATGAATTAGTGAGTATTAACATAATAAAGGAGTTAGGGCAATGTTATCTTTTGGTAGAAAAAACGTAAGGAAGAAATTGGCAGATGGAGCCTGATGTGAGCTTATTGACTTCAGATGAAAGAATCAAAAAGCAAATTATAATTAGAATAGGCTGAGCATTAAAAATGCTGCAGTACAAAGAGATCTGAAAGTCACAGCACATGAAGCCCAAGATGTGAGTAGGGCAAGTAATAAAATACTGGCCTTTACTGCTAAGGGGATGCAGTGTAAGGAAGTATAAAGAAGCAAGGGCTTTGGGCAACTTTACAGGGTGCTGGTGAGACTGTACCAAAAGTATCATGTACAGTCTTGTTCCCCATATTTAAGGAATGATGTGTTAGCATTTGAGATAGTCAAGATTGAGGAGAGAAGATTCACTGGGATGATTCCTGAGATAGAGGGGATGATGCATGAAGAAAGGTTGAGCAGGCCTGACCTATCCTCATTGGACTACAGAAGAATACAAGCTGATCTTATTGAAACATATACAACTCTGAAAGAGATTAATGTGGTGCAGGTTGAGAGGATATTTCCAGAATGATAGCATCTAGGGCTAAAAGACATGATTTCAAATAAGGGGCAACCCATTTTAGATGGAGATGAGGAGGAGTTTCTTAGAGAGTTAGAAATATTTGGAACTTACTAGCTCAGAGTGTATGAAGTCATTGAATGTATTCAAAGCAAAAGATTGACAGACATTTAAATTATAAGGTGGTCAAGGGATATGGGGTGAGTGATACAGATCAGCTATGAAGGCTGGAGTCCATTGGATGGGGCAATTAGCTTATTCCCGCCTCAGTTATGTTTATATGATGTATAGGAGGAATGAATTGGTATCACTTTTTCTGAAAAGTTTTGCATAAATATTATTATAAGAGATGCCTATTTCTACCTTGCTAATGTGGAAATAAAAACAAAATTAGAATGTATCGTATCTGAGGCCTATTTCTCCATTCAATTATGTCAGATATAGTCTCTTACCTCACCTGCTTCTCTTCCATATTACACATGCATTGACTTTCTCATAGCCTTGCACAGGGTATCACTCTCACTGGACAGGAGTGACAAGTTTTTGATTGTTCCAGAAGTCTTGCAGCAGGACTGGAATTTAGAAGAATGCTGGGGAATCTCACTGAAACCTACCAAATGTTGAAAGGACTAGATAATGTGAATGTGGAGAGGATGTTTCCTATGGTGAGGGTATCCAGAACTAGAGGGCACAGCCTCAAAATTGAGGGTGACGTTTTAGAACAGAAGTAAGGAAGGAATTTTTTAGCCAAAGAGTGGTGAATCTGTGGAATGCTCTGCTACAGACTTCAGTGGAGGCCAAGTCCGCAGGTATACTTAAAGCAGTAGTTTATAGATTCCTGACTGGTTGGGCATCAAGGAATATGGTAAGAGGGCAGGTGTATTGGGTTGAATGGGATCCGGGATCAGCCATGATGAAATGGCGGAGCGGACACAATGGGCCTAATTCTGCTCCTATATCTTATGGTCTAAGTTAAGATGACACATCAATTAGCAGTCAACTATTTTCAATTTTCATATCCATACCAATTAGTAAATTTCTAGAAGTGTTACATTCACAGTGCAGCCAGTGTAATTTTTGGACAGTGCATTCTCTGTTTCCTCCAGCCATCAAATCGATTGTGGGAAAACCAATCTCAATGAGCCATGATCCTCTCATATCCCTTTTGTTAATCACCTGTCCAGCTCTTAGCTTCATCCCTCCCCCTCCTGTCTTCTCCTATCATTTCGGATCTCCCCCTCCCCCTCCCACTTTCAAATCTCTTACTAGCTCTTTCTTCAGTTAGTCCTGACGAAGGGTCTCGGCCTGAAACGTCGACTGTACCTCCTCCTACAGATGCTGCCTGGCCTGCTGTGTTCACCAGCAACTTTGATGTGTGTTGCTCAATGAGCCAGCATGAGTCAACTAGTGATATGATAAAGTATGATCAGGTATCATTCTAGAGTTACAGACCTTCAGCCCTATAAGTTACACTGATCATCAAACACTCATTTACATTAATCCTCTTTTATTCTCCCCACATTCCATAAGACGATGAGACATAGGAGCAAAATTAAGCCGTTGCGTCTGTTGAGTCTGCTCCATAACTCCTTCAACTTCAACTTCAGCCAGATTGCTCACATATGTACACTGCACACTAGAGGCAATTTACAGTGGCCAGTTAGCCTACTAATCTACATGACCTTAGAATGTGAAACTCAAGCACCAGGAGAGAACCTAAGCAGTCACAGGGAGAATGCGTATGATCAGGATTGAACCCGGGTCTCTGGCCCTGTGAGACCAAGTCTCTACTAGCCATGCAATGTGCCACCATTATTTGCATGTTTGCACTGTCACGGTGCACGGGACAGAATTTTAAATATGCACAATATCAGCTGTAGCATTAGCAAGGTTCATTTTCATAGGGACACACTGGACACTGCAGATGCCAGAGTCCAAAGAAACTAACAACCCACTGAAGGAATGCAGCAGGTTGAGCACCATCCGTAAGAAAGGAATTGCAAACTTTTCACATCAAGACCATGCATCAGGGTATTTTCATGATCCTACTATCTTATTCTGAGATGACCGAACAAGAATAAATGATTCAAAGATCCATGGCCACTTAAGTATGTTGCAAGTGCAGTTGCAAGTTGGAAATATTTTTCAATAGTAACTGCTGCCAATTCGGTTCACTGTAACGAGATAAATTACCAGTTTTCTATATAATTGATGTTAGTTGAGCATAAATATTAGTTAAAATAGCAGATTCACTGCTGCTATTCCACAAATGGGTTATTGAATCTTTGAGGATAAGTGGGGCCTCTGATGTCTCACCTCTGACAATGCAGCATTCCCTCATTGCTGTAAGGATGGCTTAGCAATCAGTTCGCTGGTTGGTCTCGCACCCATCAGAGGCAAGAGTATCACACTCTGCCAGCAATGTCTTCTACAGCAGACATCCCACCCTGCAAAAACTCATTTCAGGGAGGTAGCACCCCCGCACCCCAAGGGTGTATGTAATACTTTGTTTAGTGATTTTGTCTAATCTGTAAACCAAGTGGGGTATATGCAGAAAATTTGACATTAAAATATGTACTTATATTATATTATAGTATCATGTTTATTCTATTACAACTTTAAGCAAGTCTACAGGGAGTTTAGCCTCATCAAGTAGGACATCAATAGTGTAGCTCCTTAGCAATCAGCCAGCTAGTTTAAATAATGTTAGCTATGCTAATGAACGAATGACACCTGTTAAACTCATCTCAACATGTCTTTTACATCTTAACCCACCATGGGCAATAGAGAAGTCACTGTTGCAAACAGTGCAGCGAGCAACACTGTCGTTATTATTGAGGTCGACTGTAAAGCCCGCCCACAGAGAAAACTGATAGGTCTACTTAGCAGGGGTCCCCAATATTTTTTGCGCAGCGGACCGGTTTAACATTGACAATATTCTTGCGGACCGACCGACTGGGACAGTGGCGGGGTTTAATCGTGACCAGAATGTAGGTGATAAGTCAACTATAAGTCACTTATAAGTGGCTATTACACTCAATTTTGTTTCTAAAAGGGTTTATCTAACAGATTTAATATTAAACACACAGTGCATATTTTTCTCGTATGAATATAGTGATAAGTCAATTATAAGTCAATAGCATCACAACATTTTAAGTAACGTTTGGATATTAAACACACAGCACATATTTTCCTCATATGAACATATAAAATCATTGGAACATACCAATATCGCTGAATCAGTGGGAGCCCCGGGCTTGTTTCCTGCAATTAGATGGTGCCATCGATGGGTGATGGGAGACAGTGATACTCGAAGGGGGTTCCTTATGTCCAGTCTATTCCACAATTTTGTTTTCGTTGCATTCATTGCAGAAAACTCTGCTTCACAGAGATATGTTGGAAATGGAAGCAACGTTTTCAGTGCTTTCATGGCTATCTCAGGATATTCAGTCTTGACTTTGATCCAGAATGCCGGCAGAGATGTTATGTCAAACAAACTTTTCAGCCCACTGTCATTTGCAAGCTCGATGAGTTGATCATCTTCCCGCGCTGACATGGATGATGCGTGCATAATGACCTTGTGTGCGTTCAAGTTCAACAGTGCGCGTGAAAGGGAATGAAGAATGGTGCAGCTGACTCATATTGCCAAATCATATTGTTTCCTCGCAGCCCGGTGGTTGGGGACCACTCTTCGCACGAAGAGAGACCAATCAGCTTGCTCACTCTCCCTCTCCCTATCTTTCTCAAAAAAAAACTAATTCCGGGATATTATATATAATTTCCAGGCATCAGGGAGCCACTATCGATATGCGGGAGACTCCTGGGGGATCAAGGAGAGGTGGGATGTCTGCTATAGGTAGTAAGTTGAATTTGAAGCAGGTTTTGCAAACAACTAGATTTCAGTCCCATCAAAAGAAAAGTCTCCTCAGTAGCTGTGAGGAATGGCTTTAAGCAGCTTAGAACTTGTTATGCATGGGTTTGGTGCTTATGTGCAATGTTCAAAAACACCCTTCGGCTTGGACTAAGATGTCTAAACACAAATTGAAGGGATATAGATTTGAAGTAGAATTTGCAATAATCAAATAATCTTGTGGTAGCAAAAGATTGACAGGGGCCCTCTCAGAAGAGTATATCAAAGTTTCATCAGATCCTTATCCATAAGGTACAGAAATGAAAGGGGGAAACAGCTGCAATGTGTGTAAAGAGTGAGTGAAACTTGATGAATGATTAATGGGAAATGATAAAGGCACAAACTAAAGTTCACCCTGTGTATACTTCCTCCTCAAAGATCAGTAGTTTCAACTTGCAGATCAGTGGTGTAAACCCCGCTGCACCAGACCACTGCAATAATCGAATGTCACTGTCAATTATTACTCCCAATCTCGGGAAACCAGATGCTGGACATGATTGAATGCTTCTCTAAGTGGAATTACTTTGGCATGCTGAGGGCCTCAGGACCGGCCTCTCTGGCCTCATTGCAAAGATCCTGAGCTGCATGCAAGTGAAGCCCCATTTTGGAGGTGAATGGCACATTTTAAATAAAAAGAGACAGATGGAGATACAGTATATTGTGGAATATCTTTGTAAGTTATGGCTTGACTTGCTTCATCTCTCAAGTTAAAGTTATGAGTTAGTAAACATTGTTGGATACAATTCATTCCTACATTTATGAGTATAGTCGTCATATGTCTTTGTAGCCCTACATATACATAAATTAGGGACTTCCGGTAGAGCTCATGGAGTGAAGTCGTGTTCTTGACTCGTTCCATTACCTCTGAGTTTTTCTTCTTATGATCAGCTATATTTTAACTAACCATTAAGGCATCGACTTTTACAATACTTTGAAACAAATTGGGCTCTTTGATAATCGGATGCTTTTAAGGTCTGCTATGTCTAAGAATGGAAAAAATGGGAAAGACGGCAAACCTCCGGTTAGACCCAAAGGTACTGATTTTCCTCCGACTGAACCACCGGTGACTTTGAAAGCTATATCGGATCTAATTCAAAGGGAAATTTCAACCTCTATTATGGAGCTGATTCGTGCAGAAATTTCAATTAATTTCCAGAAAATTGCCGATTCAATCGATAAAATACAAACATCTATCATGGAACATCAGTCGGCTATATCTAATCTTCAAAAATCCACGCAACAAAATGAACTCAAGATGGGGAAAATTGAAGAAACAATTACTATAATGAAGAAAAAACTTGACTTTCTGACCTTTAAAAACTCTGACTTAGAATCCAGAATGCGACGGCAGAATCGTCGAATGATTGGTGTGCGTGAAGCTGTTGAATCTGACAACCCTATGAAGTTTTTTTCTCAACTTTTAAAAGATGCATTTCCTACTGTATTTCCTGACCAACCACCGTTATTGGATCGTGTTCACAGAGTTCCATCATACTCGTCTAAGTCAGATAAACCTCGACATGCCATCTTACGTTTTCATTACTTTCAAGACAAAGAGAAACTGTTTCGATTCGTTCGATCTAAAGGTTACATTGATTTTTTGGATCTTCATTTCCGGTTCGTGGAGGATTTCAGCAAACAAATTCGGGATCAACGGGTTCGTTACAGATCTGTGATGTCGGAACTCTACAAGATGGATTTAAAACCAGCGCTGCTTTACCCAGCACATTTAAGGATTCGTACGTGGGATGGAGCCCTCCGTTTTTTTTGAATCTCCATCGGATGCCCAGAGTTATCTGGATCAATTTTCACCTTCAACATCTTAATTGTAATTTTTAACTATTTCCGTTTGATCGGAGGTTGTGAATCTGTCGGCCTTAATTTTTTTTGCCTTATATGGGCAGAAAAGTTTATTTTTGATTAATTAATATGGTTGCTAAACTTTCTTTCTATCTGCGTCATTCCTTTCTTTTTCCCAGGGGATTCTGGGTGGTTATTTACTCAGCGTCATTCTACGTATTTCCCTTGAGGCCTTAAATTTTGTAGTTTTTAAATCTACTTTTTTTTTGTAGGTTTTCATAACTAGTTTATGTTAATAATTTCATTTCTTTTTTTTGTTTATTCATAGGGTCTGGGGTTTGTTGTGTTTTTTTTATATTTTCTGGCTTTTTCTCTGTTATATTAAGTGTTTGTTTTAATTGATTTACTTTTTTATTCTTTTACTGTTTTATAACTAGCTGATCTTTTTTATATTTACACTTTTTTTTAGTGAGTGTCTATCGGAAGTCATGGGGTTAGTTTTAGTGCTTGCTTCTTTCCGGCTGGTCTGTTTTAGATTTAGCCTTGGGGTCATGGGGTGGGGTGGTGGGAGGGGCTTCACATTTTAGTTTTTTTCTTCTTGGGCTATTTACACTATTGAAGTATTGGTTGCGTTCTCCTTCCCGGTATCTCTTGTTTGTTCTGTTCCCTTTCCGGGTTCGTGGGTCGAGCCTATCGTCAATCCTCATTTTTGCGGGATGACTTTAGGGTTTATGGAGTCTATTATTAATTTTGTCTCCTGGAATACTAATGGTCTTAACCATCCTATTAAAAGGAAAAAAGTTTTTGAAGTGTTCCGGAGACTTAAAGCACAAATTCTATTTTTACAAGAGACCCATGTGCGGAGGAGGGACAGACTACGTTTTTTTAAATTCTGGAAGAGATAGCAGTTTCATTCGAACTCTAACGCTAAGATTCGAGGCGTCTCTATTTTTATAGACACCTCAGTTACTTTTATACAACATGATATTATCTCTGATCCGAATGGTAGATTTCTACTGGTTAGTGGTCTACTATTTAATAAAAAGGTAGTTTTGGTTAATGTTTATGCTCCCAATATGGATTGTCTGGAATTTTATAAATCATTATTCAATCAGTTCCCGAATTTGAATGAGTTTTCATTGATCTGGGGCGGAGATCTTAATACCTGTTTATCTCCAGCTTTGGACCGTTCGGCTCCTCTACGGACCTTACCTAATAAATCTGCAACTTTGATTAATTCATTCCTCTCTGATTCTGGGTCGACGGACATTTGGCGTTTTTTGCATCCTCAGGAAAAAGATTTTTCTTTTTTTTCACATGTTCACCATTCCTATTCAAGAATTGATTATTTCTTTATTGACTCTTGTCTTATTTCTTCAGTGATTAAATGTGATTATGACTCTATAACCATTTCGGATCATGCTCCACTTAAGCTTTCTATTAAAATTCAGGCCAATACACAAAATAATAGACAATAGCGTTTTAATTCGCTGTTGCTTCAGGACTCGGACTTTGTTAACTTTATGAATGAACAGATGATTTTTTTTTACAATCAACTATACAGAGGATATTTCTGTGAACATTCTTTGGGATACTTTTAAAGCTTATATTCGTGGTCAGATTATCTCGTATTCTGCTGCTTTGAGGAAGAAGCTGAAGCAGGAGGAGTTGGTAATTGTGGACAAGATTAAGGAAATTGATAAGAAATATGTTACAGCTCCCTCTGAGGAGTTATATAAACAAAGAACTGAACTTCAAATGGAACACAGTTTATTACTTTCGTCCTCGATTGTAAACCAATTAAAGAAAACAAGAAGTGAATTTTATGTACACAGTGACAAAATTGGCAAACTGTTGGCTAACCAATTGAAGTCTAATTATGCTAAATCTCAAATTAATCAGATTTATAATCAAAATGATCGACTGATACTTGATCATGCGGGGATTAATCAAACCTTCTTTGGTTTTTATTCTTCCTTATATCAATCAGAGTCTTCTTGAGATTCTAAATATATGAATGATTTTTTAGATAACCTAGATTTCCCTGAGATTTCACAGGATATGTCTTCTATGCTAGATACTCCCATTACCATGGATGAGATTAAGAATGTTATTTCCTCTATGAACCTGGGGAAAGCTCCTGGCCCTGATGGATTTACCGCAGAATTTTATGAATGTTTTGCACCTTCATTAATCCCTTGGTTCTGTAGGGTTTTCGAGGCTTCATTAAAACTTGGTAAACTTCCCAAATCTTTCAATAGAGCGTCAATCGCTCTAATATTAAAGAAGGATAAAGATCCTGCTCAATGTGCATCTTATAGACCAATATCTTTATTAAATGTTGATTCTAAAATTTTTTCTAAATTATTAGCAAACAGATTAGAAAAAGTACTTCCTTTTATTATTTCGGAAGACCAAACGGGTTTTATTAAAGGTCGTTACTCTTTTTATAACATTTGCACACTGTTAAATATTGTTTATACCCCCTCACAAAATGTTCCTGAGTGTGTTATCTCTTTAGATGCTGAGAAAGCTTTTGATAGAGTAGAATGGCCTTACTTATTTAAGGTGCTTGAAATGTTTAATTTTAGCTCGAAATTTATATCCTGGATCAAACTGTTATATCATTCTCCTGTGGCCTCGATCCGTACTAACTCTTTAAGCTCACCTTTTTTCCCTCTTTTTCGAGGTACTTGACAAGGTTGTCCTCTTAGTCCTTTATTATTTGATATTGCATTAGAACCTCTTGCAATTGCCATTCGAGAATATCCAAATATTACTGGGATAACTCGGGGCTTAAAATCCCATAAAATATCACTCTATGCTGATGACTTACTTTTATATATTTCTAATCCTCAAAAATCCATCCCTGCTGTTTTAGATTTATTAGCACAATTTAGTCTTTTTTCAGGTTATAAATTAAATCTTAGCAAGAGTGAACTTTTCCCAATTAATAAACAACTTCCCTTATATCATAACTTTCTGTTTAAATTGATTAATAATTGTTTTTCATATCTTGGGATTAAAATTACTTGTAAACACAAAGATTTATTTAAGATTAATTTTTTACCCTTAATAGACCATATTATTCAACTTTCATCTAAATGGTTTCCATTATATTTAACTTTGATTGGTTGTATTAATGCAGTTAAGATGTTTTTTCTGCCAAAATTTTTATATATATTTCAGGCATTACCGATTTTTGTTCCAAAATCTTTTTTTGATAAAGTTGACTCAAAAATGTCTTCATTTATTTGGCAAAATAAAAACCCGAGACTGGGTAAAATACATTTACAGAAAGCTAAGAGAGATGGAGGTTTAGCATTACCTAACTTTAGATTCTATTATTGGGCAATTAATATTCGACATATGAAATTTTGGTTACTTGACCAGGATATACTATCCATTCCTAAATGGGTAGCATTGGAATTACAATCTGTTCAGGGCTATACACTTGGCTCTATTTTAGGTTCCTCTCTTCCTTTTGATTTGAAATGCCTCAAACGGGTCTCTAACCCGATAGTTAAATATACCTTGCGTATTTGGTTTCAATTCAGAAAATTTTTTGATCTTAACCAATTTGGGCTAGCGATTCCTATTTTAGGTAGCATATTTTTTCCTCCCTCTTTCACAGATCGTGCTTTTCAAATTTGGAAGACTAAGGGTATTTCACGGTTTTTGGATTTATTTTTAGATGGTTCCCTTATGTCTTTTGAACAATTGTCTAATAAATATAATTTATCAAGAATACATTTTTTTAGATATCTACAAGTTAGAAATTTCCTAAGTACTATACTTTCTTCCTTTCCAATGCTTCCTCCTACATATATTTTAGATACTATAATTAACCTTAATCCATGTCAGAAAGGTACATCGGCTATGATTTATAATATTATTATGAAACTTAGGAAAGCTCTATTTGATAAGATTAGGGTAGATTGGGAACAGGAATTGGGTTCTATGATTTCCGTGGATGACTGGGGGCAGATTTTACAATTAGTCAATACTTCCTCTATCTGTGCTAAACATTCCCTAATTCAATTTAAAGTTGTTCATAGAGCACATACGTCCAAAGATAAATTAGCTCGTTTTTATTCTCATATTACTCCTTTTTGTGATAGATGTCCGGGGCAGATAGCCCCTTTAACTCATATGTTTTGGTCTTGTCCTACTCTGGAAACTTTTTGGAGAGACATTTTTAATATTATCTCAAAGGTATTGAATATAGATATCTCTCCTCACCCTATTACTGCTATCTTTGGATTACCTAAAATTTCCAGTGATCTTTCTCCTTCAGCCCGTAGAATGATTGCATTTCTTACTTTAATGGCGAAAAGATGTATCTTACAACATTGGAAAGAGCTTAATGCCCCAACTACCTTTTTTTGGTTTTCTCAGACGATATTATGCTTGAATTTGGAGAAAATTAGAAGTAATCTTTATGATTCCTCACTTAAATTTGAACAGACCTGGAGATCTTTTATTCAATATTTTCATTTAATGTAATTTTTTTTTCTTCTCTTTTTTGCTCCATATTTATATTCCCTTCTTGTGTTTTTTTACTGTTTTTAATGGAGGTCGGGTTTGAGGACATGATTTTAAGTTCTTTAACTCTACTTGGTTCCAAGTTAGCCCATTGCTTTGCTTTGCTTTTAGTTTAGTTTAGTTGCACGGTGCGTTTTTTTGGGTTTTTTTTTTCCTTTTCTCTATTGATATATATATATATATATATAAATTAGTGTACTATTATGTTACCTTATTATGTTCTGTTTAAATTACATTGTTTGTATCATTTTTTTTATCTGTATTAATATCTCCTGTAATTTTATTATACTCTAACAGTGTATTAGTGCCTATATGGCTTACCTTTTTGTATACTTATTCAATAAAAAGATTTAAAAAGAAAGAACATATACATAAATTAAACAAATATGGTCCAACAACACTCATCTTAAAATGGATACAATAATATAAAACATGAAACGTGATAAAACACAATAAAGAGTAACACTATAGGCACTACAGCCTTTCTCAACCTTTTTGCCCTGGAGGAACCCTTGAGATAATTTTCAGGAACCCCTGCATAAAATTATTATATCTACAGCTTATGATACATTTGTGTGATCAGTAAACTGTAGATATAAAAATCCAAAAATTGTTGTTAATCCTCTTTTGAGTAGAGAATGAATTTTTAGCCAACCTTTCTTGAAAAAGACAGATAGTTAAGCTTATCTTACCTTTCTTGAAATTAATCTCTTTCTTTACCTTTCATAAATTTTTAAAACTCATAAGGCAAACATAATAAATTTATGTTAAACAACTTTCTTAAACCAAAATGGGATTTAACTTTTCAAAAGGTAGGCTTGGTAGATTTAAGTTAAATAAAGGCTGTAAATTGATTTTAATTAATGCTATTTACAACATGAAAATTTATAGACAATGTTGAATAGTAAAGTTACTGAAAACATAGGGCAAAGCAACATGAATATAAATGCACCTTAAACACAATTTTATACAAGACTTTGAAAAAACATTTTCATACTAAGTGACATGATCATGCTCAAATGTAAACCTAGCATGTGAAACCTGTGCTTGATTTTTGCTGCACAAATACTCAATTCTGGGTTGAACTTTAGATAAGTACACACAGATTTCACCTTCAACTGGAATGATACAATTCCTATCCTTGCTCTTGATGCTTGTTAAAAAAGAAAAAGCTTGCTCACACATGTAAGAAGTTGAAAACCGCAGCAAAATGTTCATTGCATGGCAGAATATTCTTCTTTCACAGAAATCCAGAACTTGTCCAGGGGCAGGTCAGTAAATCTCATCTTGAGTGCACGATCAAACTGCAGCTCACAGAGTTCTCCCTCTTCTCTCAAAATCAAGTTCTCAGGCTAAGCAGAAGCTTCAGAGAAAGGGTCCCTCACCCAGTCATACATTTATGTTGAAAGGGAAGAAAAATACTGTTCAATTTTATTCTGCGGTTCTTCCAGGTGGTTTTCAATAAGACTCGAGACTTTCTGATATCCTTCTTCACTCTACACTGGTAGAGTTTGTTTGCTCTTATAACTCAGTCGGTGGCACGTAAGGGGAACATGGGGGAGGTAATTCAGGAGGGAGAGGCTGACATTACAGCCCAAGTTGAATGAGTCCATTCAATGCTCGGAAAATGTTCTTCATGCTCCTCATCAGCCTACCATCCTCCCCTCTTTGCAATACAGTACTCACCAATTATCAATGGCCTCCCCTATCTTGCATCAAAAACTGAGAATGGACTCAACCGAATAAACATGGTCCTACTGTGCACTGTCATACTGGGCTGAGAGACCTCTAATGAGATTGCTAATAGGACTGCTCAGTCACTGCCAACCACTGCGAGTGCTAGCATCGCACAAAATTGATAAAACAATTTTAATTTTTTTTAATCACGATCTCTTGCGGAACCCAAGGGTTCTGTGGAACCCTGTTTGAGAAATCCTGCTAAAGTGCCTGAGGAATAAGAAGGTGTGACAAAGACATAAGTTTAATCATTGCTATTTAGAAAACTATAAGGAACAGCAAAGATTGATTTAACAAGTGTGTTATGATTCATACAATATCCTTTAATTGTGGTACTCTCTGGAAAGCAGAGGTGTGCATCTGTTAACTATTGTGTCAGTGGTTGGGAAAATATTGGAGTCCATTATTAAGGATTTCGGGAAGCACATGATAAAATGCAACACACACACAATGCTGGAGGAACTCGACAAGTCTGGCAGCATCCATGGAAATGAATGAACAGAGCAGAGGGACATCCATTTAGAAAAGAGATGACAAGGGATTTTTTTAGCCAGAGATGGTGAATCTGTGGAATTCATTACCAAGGATGGCTGTGGCGGCTAAGTCATTGAGTATATTTAAAGCAGAGGTTGATAGGCTCTTGGTTAGCCAGGCTGTCAAAGGTTATGGGGAGAAGGCAGGAGAATGGGGTTTAGAGGGATAATAAATCATCCATGATGGAATGCCAGAGGAGACTCAATTGTCTGAATGCCCTAGTTCTGCTCTTATGTCTTATGGTTTTATCCTCTCTTTAGATAGAATATTCTGCAATGAAAATGGAATGGACTAATAATAGCAACATTTGAAAAACCATGACTGTAATCATATAATTTACTTCTTAGGAAATTTAACTGGAAAAGCCTAACTAATATTGTGGCCTGTTAAGGGACTGAGACCTCTGCAGTAAGAGATATACCACCTGACTCTTCAAAACCTTTCCACCACCATCAAGGTGCAAATGTGAACCAGCTGAACTGTGTCTACGCCCAACTGGACAAGCCAGCGAGCACTGTGAGAGTTTTTTTTTGAATTCTCCAATGTGTTCCACACCATCCGCCCTGCTCTTCTGGGGGAGAAGCTGACAGCGATGCAGGTGGATGCTTTCCTGGTGTCATGGATTCTTGATTACCTGACTGGCAGACCACAGTACGTGTGCTTGCAACACTGTGTGTCCGACAGAGTGATCAGCAGCACTGGGGCTCCACAGGGGACTGTCTTGTCTCCCTTTCTCTTCACCATTTACACCTCGGACTTCAACTACTGCACAGAGTCTTGTCATCTTCAGAAGTTTTCGGATGACTCTGCCATAGTTGGATGCATCAGCAAGGGAGATGAGGTTGAGTACAGGGCTACGGTAGGAAACTTTGTCACATGGTGTGAGCAGAATTATCTGCAGCTTAATGTGAAAAAGACTAAGGAACTGGTAGTAGATCTGAGGAGAGCTAAGGTACTGGTGACCCCTGTTTCCATCCAGGGGGTCAGTGTGGACATGGTGGAGGATTATAAATACCTGGGGATATGAATTGACAATAAACTGGACTGGTCAAAGAACACTGAGGCTCTCTGCAAGAAGGGTCAGAGCCGTCTCTATTTCCTGAGGAGACTGAGGTCCTTTAACATCTGCCGAACGATGCTGAGGATGTTCTATGAGTCTGTGGTGGCCAGTGCTATCATGTTTGCTGTTGTGTGCTGGGGCAGCAGGCTGAGGGTAGCAGACACCAACAGAATCAACAAACTCATTTGTAAGGCCAGTGATGTTGTGGGGATGGAACTGGACTCTCTGACAGTGGTGTCTGAAAAGAGGATGCTGTCTAAGTTGCATGCCATCTTGGTCAATGTCTCCCATCCACTACATAATGTACTGGGTGGGCACAGGAATACATTCAGCCAGAGACTCATTCCACCAAGATGCAGCACAGAGCGTCATAGGAAGTCATTCCTGCCTGTGGCCATCAAACTTTACAACTCCTCCGTTGGAGGGTCAGACACCCTGAGCCGACAGGCTGGTCCTGGACTTAATTCATAATTTACTGGCATAATTTACATATTACTATTTAACTATTTATGGTTCTATTACTATTTATTATTTATGGTGCAACTGTAACGAAAACCAATTTCCCCCGGGATCAATAAAGTATGACTATGACTATGACTATGAAATTACAAGCACTCCCCAGTTGCTTTGCTGAGTATAGTTCAATACCCAAGAGCTGTGACATTATGAGAGGCATAAAGTGGACAGCCAGTGCTCTTTTCCCAGGGTAGCAATGGCTGATTGCAGAGGACATCAGTTTAAGGTGAATGGAGGAAAGTTTAGGAGAGATGTCAGAGAAAGGTTTTTTTTACACAGGAAGTTGTAAGTGCCAGTAACACACTGCCAGAGGTGGTGGTAGAGTCTGATAAAATAGTGACATTTAAAAGACTCTTAGATTGCACATGGATGGAGGGAAAATGGAGGGCTATGAGCTGTGTTGGAAAGAAGAATTAGATTGATCGTGGAGTAGGCTTATATACGTAGGTCAGAACAGCATTGTGACTGATGGGTTTATTGTGTGCTGTACTGTTCTCTGTTCTATCTAGGACAATCTGCCTGATTGTCATCCTGTTCACTACCCTAAGAGCTCAACCAGTCCTTCACAAGAACAGAGTGTGCACCATCTACGAAGTGCATACTAGCATCACATCAAGACTTCTCTGTTAGCACTTCCTATGACCTCATACACCAAGAAAGAGAGGAAGCACATGAATGCATAACCATATCACATACCATCCACCTTTGGAAGTTAATCACCATTCCTTCATTGTCATCGGGTCTAAATGATGACATATCCCTGGCCAACAGCACTGTAGGAATATGTTTACCAGAAATATTTCATAATTTCAAGAAGGCAGCTCAACACCATTTTCAAATTTTCAGCAAAGACAGCAAAATTCACTAAATCATTAATGAGAATGAGTAGAATACAAAGATAATTTAGTGAGAAATACCAATGCAGACTGTAAAAGCTTTTGTAAATACTTAAAAGGGAAAGACTAGCAGAAGTTATAAGTGGGTTCTTCTATTTAAAGAGAAATTCCTTGAGCAGTATAATTACATTTGCTACCTTACTATCTGTGGGAGTCCTTCTAGAACAATGGTACTTTGTATAAGCACATGATGGATCATTTACTTCAAATGTTAGCTCAGTTTTTCTCTCTCTAAAGGTGCTACCTGACCTGCTAAGTATTTTCAGAATTTTCTTTTTTTACATCAGGAAAAGTTATATTGGGAAATAAAAATTGACAGAGAAAATAAAGAAATATTTTAAGGAACTTGATACAGAAAACTCACTGAATTAGTGTCAGGTCGGAAGTAATGAGGAGCTCAAAGAAAATAGCAGTAGATAGGGTGAGACTAGATCAAGAGGTCATAGGTGAAAGGTGAATGGGATACAGGAGGTGGATCTTCTTCATTTGTAAGGTAGTGGTTCAATGTTTAAGAGCATTTGCTGCATAGCAATGAAGCTGGACTTAATGCTTACTGTTGCTGTGATGTTGCCTGGACTTGTTGCGTAACTTCGTTGTGTGGGAACAGTTTGCAGTCCAACAACCAGTGTGAGTGATGGTTTTGGACATTCTTATTCTGATCACGGTCTACCAGTCTGGTTCACTGGTTCATTGGAAAGACTCACAGTGGGGGAGGTACATTAACTCAGTTGTGGTGCAGACCAGGCCCTCATGCCATGGGGTTGCCTGTTTCAGCTGACCATGTGAGAAGACACTGAGGCAGAGTGGGAGAGAGTAGAGGCTTCTGTGGGTACACTGGAAGCTGCACTGGGTTGAGGACTGGCCCCGCCTGTGCGTACTGCCCTCCAGTGTTCGCTCGGTGGAATAACAAGCTGGAACAGAACAAAATTCCATGCACCATCAATCTACAGGGCGTACCACTCAGAGACTTGGGCTATATTATTTGTTTTTGTACTGTATGTTTTTCTGGTATTGTATCTATATGTGCTATGCTCATTTAGAATAAGGTATTTCTTCACACAGCTCTCTCTTTTTACCTGTGTTAACCCATTCTTGGGTATGGTTTCTCTGAAGGCAATTTTTCATACAAACCTAAATAGGCAGTGTGAACTGATTATTCCATCTGGAGACCACTGTAGCCTCGTTTAACATCGCCGTTGCAGCTTCCGACAACGGTAACGGATTGGAACTCTTGTGCAAAATCGTCCCCTCCTTAAAATCAAGTCACAGTGAAACTAACGTTAACAGTTGTATTACTCTGCACAGACTAAGAATGAAATCATTCCTGTTTGCTGTAGAGTGGCAGAGTCATAGAGTTATTTGGTACAGAAATAAGCCCTTTAGCTCGCGGTTTAAGTATTCCAGGAAGACAGAACCTGGAGCAACAAACAATCTGCTGGAGGAACTCAGCAGGTTAAGGAGCATAAGGAGAAAGAAATTGTCAACATTTCAGGACAAAACCCTGTGTCAGGACCAGTTCTGATGCAGAGTTTCAACCCAAAGCTTTGACAATTCCTTCTTCCCACCACAGATGCTCCTCAGATTCCTCTGGCAGATTGTTTGTGGGCCTGATTGAACCAACCTATCTCATAGCAATTTGAAGGTAATCTTCAATGCCTTGTTGTTCAAATGCTCTTCCAGATGCTTTATAAAGGTTTTGAGAGTACCTTCCTCCCCCATCTTCTCTGACATCACCTCATCCTGCATAAAAGTAAAGAACTTTTTCTATAAGAGGACTGGCCTTTTGAGAAACAGCACTTGGAGTTGTTTTGGGCCTCTTTACTAAAGGAAGGGTATACTTGCTTTGGAGGCTGTGTAAACAAGATTCCTGGATATCCTGTGTTGGAAAATCAAACCTGTACTCTCTGGAGATTAGAGAAATGAGGTAATCTCAATGAAATATGTAAAGGGATTTGCCAGAGTAGATGCCAAAAAGAAGATTTCATCCAATGGGAGAACTTAGAAACAAGAGGAAATCTGCTGATGTTTTAAATCCGAGCAACACACACAAAATGCTGGAGGAACTCAGCAGGCCAGGCAGCATCTATGGAAAAAGGTACAGTTGATGTTTCGGGCTAAAACCCTTCAGCAGGACTGAGAACTTAGATGTAGGGTACATAGTTTCAGAATAAGGTGTGACCCATTTAAGAGAGAGACAAGTAGGAATTTCTCCCATCAAATATCAACAGAACATTGGAATTTTCAGGTGGAACAAGCTTGGGGTTAAGTCACTAATTACATTCAAGACTGGACTCTTAAACTGTTGGAAATGGGTGGGAAAATGGAGTGGAGGCCAGCTGACCAAAAACCCAACTGGACCAGCCACGTAAATGCCACAGCCACAAGGGCAGGTGAGAGACTGCGAACCCTGACCAAGACTAAATCAGGAGCGTTACTGAATACCTTGCACTCAAGCCTCTCTAATGCCATCCAAGGCAAAGCATCCCATTTAATTGGCATCTTATCAACCACTCTAAACTTCTACCACTAACTCAAAAGTAGCTGTGGTATGTACCATATAGAGAATCCACTGCAGTTACTGACTCAGGCTACTCTGGTTATACACCTTCCAAATCCATGACCCCAATCACCAAGTAGAACGAGGGCAGCACACACAATTGAATTCATCACCGGATGGGTTGAACATCTTCCTCAATGTGGATGGTCTCACAGATCGTTCAATGCTGGGTAAAATTATGCGACTCTGTCCAGAAAGTACCATGGGAGTACCCTCGCAAAAGAAGTGCAACTGTTGAGAAAGGAGGCTGATCACCATTTCTGAAGACAAACGGAGATGGGCAACGTATACTGGCCTTGCCTGCGATCCCAGCTACCGAGAGCAAATAAAATAGAACAATCTAATTAGGCAAGAACTCTTCGAATTGGAGAGCATGAGCAATTGCTTGGGTGGTCTACTCCTGCTCCTATTTATGTCCCTATCTTACTGCCTTCTCATATTTTTCTATCTGCAGGAATAACTTTATCCTTTTTCCTTCATATTCAATGTAAACTATATATGAGCAAGTTTGAAATTTATATTGCTTTTATATTTTTTAAACCAAAGGCGAGATCCCAGCGAGTGATCAGTTTTAAAAATAAACTCTGATTTGGATCAGTAAATTTACAGAAAATCTTGGCCTTCAAGTGACAGTGAATGGCTCAGAGTTCGTTCTTGTGGTTTATGATGCCATCTGTGGCTTTCAACTGAACATGTTCAGTGACAGACCTATTGTACAGCCTATAGTGCTAGAAACATCCTTTCCAACCACTGTCTGCCTTTAATGAATCTATTTTGGCTCTGTTGTTAGCCCTCATAAACATTTTTTATGCTTCACTGATACCAATGAACATCTATTACAAAAAGAAAAGTAGGGAATAAGTGAAAGTGTAATTTGATCTGCAGCATCAAAAACTTTCTATAAATAACTTGATCTTTGCTTACACATTGTCAGCTGTGGCTGAGTTGGTAGCATTCTTGCCTCTGAATCAGAATGTTAATGGTTCAAGTCCCATTCCTGAGAGTTGAGCACAAACAGCATGGGCTAACATGAAAGTGCAATACAGAGGAAGTATTGCACTATCATGGAGGGGCTTACTGTTTTAAAGTGGTATTAAAGAGTCCTTTCTGCTTGGAACATAAAGAAGTCCTGTAGTATTATTTAGTAGAAGAGCAGATGAGTGATCCCTGGGGTTTTGGCCAATTTGTATCCTTCAATCAGTATTACAAAAATAGATTTCTGGCCATTATCACATCACTGTTTATTATATACAAAAGAGCTGTGGGTTTTTATATTAATGCATTGGGATTTGCAAGATCTGATTGTAGTATGCTGTGTAGCAAATAAAGAATGATTAGCAAAGAAACTAGACATGTTACAAACCAAAAACACATAACCGTATTAGAAACATATTCCTAAATTGAAGAAAAGCATATTCTGAAGATGTTTGCAAGCTCAAAACTTCTGTAAACACAAAATAATCTGTAGATGCTGGGGTCAAAGCAACACTCACAACACGCTGGAGGAATTCAGCAGGTCGGACAGCATCCATGGAAAAGATTGTTCGACGTTTCGGGCCGGAACCCTTCGTCAGGACTGTAGATGTAGCCTCCTCTACATCTTGCATCCGGTGAAACCCGACGCAGATTGGGGGACCGCTTCGTCGAGCACCTCCGCTCCGTCCACCAAAACAGACAGGATCTCCCAGCAGCCACCCACTTCAACTCTGCTTCCCACTCCCATTCAGATATGTCCATACATGGCCTCCTCTACTGCCATAATGAGGCTAAACTTAGGTTGGAGGAGCAACACCTCATATACTGTCTAGGTAGTCTCCAGCCCCTTGGTATGAATATAGAATTCTCCAACTTTTGGTAATTCCCTCCTCCTCCCTTCCCCTATCCCTATTTCACTCTGCCCCCCCTCCCCAGCTGCCTATCACCTCCCTCATGGTTCCGCCTCCTTCTAATACCCATTGTGTTTTCCCCTATTCCTTCTTCACCTTTCCTGCCTATCACCTCCCTGCCTCCCCTCCCACACCCTTTTATCTTTCCCCTTACTGGTTTTTCACCTGGAACCTACCAGCCTTCTCCTTCCCACCCTCCCCCACCTTCTTTATAGGGCCTCTGCCCCTTCCCCCTACAGTCCTGACGAAGGGTTCCGGCCCGAAACGTTGACCGATCTTTTCCACGGATGCTACCCGACCTGCTGAGTTCCTCCAGCGTGTTGCGAGTGTTGTCAAAACTTCTGTGGTTCTCGCTAATATGTGTGTTCATAAATTCCCTTTTTATTTGATTCCATAAGGCTGTTGATATAAACCTGCAGCAAGAAAATTAAGAGGTAAAAGTTCCTTCACCTGCATCACCTAATCTCTTTGCTATTATTGTCCAGTAGCCTGCTTATTGATTATCATATTTGTAAAGCTTTCCAATTTTGATAACCTGTCATCAGCCTGAAAGTTTGCTAGCATGCACATATTTACAGTCATGAAATGATTATGGTGATCTTCCACATTTGTGAGGACATTAAATGAATAACATTGCTATATAGGGGCCCTCCTAAACTTTGCTTTAATGGGACAACTGCACGTGACCATATTTCAATTGTGAATTAGAACGTTGCATTCTCAATATCTCCACTTCAATCGCAACCTACTACTTTCATATTAACAAGACATTATATTTCCATTTTATTTAAACTTGCTGCAGGTGGCCAGTGTAGCCAATGTCATTCTTTACACGCATACACACACACGCACACACACACACACACACACACACACACACACAAACAGACTCTTACACAAATTGAACATAGTGACAGTGTATTGTATCAATACATGGTCAACAGTACACTGATCTCTGAAGCTGTCCAAACAAGATTAAAAGCCTACAATCTGTGTTGAGTCAATTATAAGCAAACCCAGGAAACAAGGTTTCTCGTAAGAAAGGATGTAAGGAGGATTTTGAACTTATTGCCCCTGAAAGCCACAAATATTTGTTTTAATGAATAGGCAAACCCAAAATAGTACAGTTCATCTACTCGAGAGTGTTTGTTACACTTGAGACTAAAGGACCCTACTGTTTTGGGTTTGTCATTTGCCATATAAAGATTTATAAATAGGAGTGGGATCATTTATGTTTAAAGTTCAACTCTTCTTTCCAAATGCAAGTAATTTTTAAAAAGTCACAACTCTTAATGCAAACAATTAGAATTCAAATTATACCCACCCGGAAAATGGGTTATGCGAATGTGGGAGTCTGTAGGAAAATGTTATTTGGTCTTCCGTGCAGGCACATGAACCAGGTATTTCTGATGCAGTCGTTCTGCATGATGGGCCCTACATTTCACCACTGTACGATGGACAATAACCGCGAGCCCTTCCACATTGTCAGTGTGGAGTCAGGAAGGGTGTTTTGCATTACTCTCAAAACAAGGAATACAAGTGCAGAACATGAAGCAAAAGTAGAATCACAGTTTGTGTTTCTGTTTGTTTTGTCAGGCAAAGCTTCCAAATAAATTTGTGAAAAGGATGTTTTTTTTCGGAAACCAACTTATTTATAGAAATTTTGTAAATCGAATGACTTGGATATATACTTATAACATAGAACATAGAATAGTACAACACAGTACAGGCCCTTCAGCCCACAATGTTGTGCCAACCCCTAAACCCTGCTCTCATATAACCCCCCCCCACCTTAAATTCCTCCATATAACTGTCTAGTGCATGATGGTACAAAGTACAGAGAGTAATCTGCTATTCATCAGAACAATAAAATAAATTCATACATTGAAGATAGATACACTCACAATGCAGATGACATTATAGTTAATTGAGATATGACTCTATCATGTATTGAATTATCTGCAAGAGAATTAAGTCACAGTTGGACCACTTATGTAACATGTTCAATGAATGCAGTATATACACTATGGCCACCTTATTAGGTTCTTCCAGTACCTAATAATCTCGCCACTGAGTGTACGTTCATGGTCTTCTGCTGCTGTAGACCATTCACTCCAACATTCGAAGTGTTGTGTGTTCAGGGTTTTCCTTCTGTACGCCACTGTTGCAACATGTGATAATTTAAGTTAATGCCAGCTCAAACCAGCCTGGCCATTCCCCTCTGACCTCTCTCAGAACTGCTGCTCACTGGAGGCATTTTTGCTATTGGTACCATTCTCTGTAAACTAGAGTCTGTTGTGCATGAAAATCACAGGAGATCTACAGTTTCTGAGATACTCAAACTACCCCATCTGGCACCATCAATAATTCCATAGTCAAAGTCACTCAGATCACCTTTAATGCCATTCTGATGTTTTGGTCTGAACAACAACTGAACCTCTTGACCATGTTTGTTCCACATGATTGGCTGATTCGATATCTGCATTAATGAGCATGTGTACAGGTGTGCCTAATAAAGTGGTCACTAAGTGTATGCTCATGGTCTTCTGAACCTTTGCTCTGTCCACTGCAGAAAGCAAGATCTCCTAGTGACTACCCAGTTTATTTCACTCTATAGATGCTGCCTGACCTGCTGACTTCTTCCAGTATATTATGCGTCTTGCTCAAGATGTCCAGCATCTGTAGAATTTCATGTGTTTGTTGCCAATTAAGAATGTGTTCGTTAATGATACCAAAGGAAACAACTCCAAAGGAAATCTGGTATTGTATGGTACCTCGATTGTCCTGAGATTTTTCATTCTGAGACTGGACTACTGAGAGCAGGCACCTCAAGACAGTGAGTTACTACAAACATTGTCTGCTCAAAGTTCCCCAAGTTCACTGGAGAGGTAAGCAACCAATGTCAGAATCAACCAGGCTAACATCCGAAGTACTGAGGCACAAATTATACCCTGCCAACTCCTTTCAGCATGCTATACTGTTCACAATCGATATTCTTCATTAGGTTTCTGAAACAGACTGTCTATTCTAAGTTCTGTCATGGGAACTAATTGCCAAGTAGTCAGAGGAAAAGATTCAAGGATGTGCTTAAAGCTTCATTGAAAGAATAGAACATCCCCACTGACTCCTGGAAATCTATGGCTGTTCAAACCGGAGAAAGAGCATTTGGGACAGCACAAAGAACCTGGAGTTCCTGCATTGGCAGGATACAGAGCAAAAGTGCACTCAGTGACCACTTTGTCAGGTACCTCCTGTACCTAGTAAAGGAGCACTGAGTATATGTTCATGGTCTTCTGCTGCTGTACCCATCCACTTCAAGGTTCAGCATATTGTGTGTTCAGAGATACTCTGCTGCATAGCACTGTTGTAATGTGTGGTTCCTTGAGTTACTGTCGCCTTCCTGTCAGCTTGAACCAGTCTGGGCATTCACCTCTGACCTCCCTCCCAAACATCACCCACAGAACTGCTGCTCACTGATTTTTCTTTTCATTTTTTTTGCACCATTCTCTGCAAATTCTAGAGTCTGTTGTGTGTGAAAATCCCAGGAGATCAGCAGTTTTTGAGATACTCAAGCTACCCCATCTGGCACCAACAATCATTAAACAGTCAAAGTCACTTAGATCACATTTCTTCCTCATTCTGGTGTTTGGTCTGAATAACAACTGAACCCCTTGACCATGTCTGCATGCTATTAGTTGCATTACATGATTGGCTGATTAGATATTTGCATTAATGAGCAAATATACAGATGCACCTAATAAAGTGGCCACTGAGTGTATGTCCAAAAGAGATGGCGATCATTTACAAGACAGCATTGCAGTTATTGACATGTTGAGTCCTTAAGCTCTTTCAATAAAAGAATATTTTCAAAATTGCCTCTGCTTAAGAAACAAGCAGGCAGCATAATTTTTTCTGTCCGGTGTGATCACAATAGAAATAAATTAATATAAGTAGAAAAAAGCCAATGTATTCCATGCTTAAAGATATACTAAAACGGGGGATTTTGAATGGTCTATCCAATGCGAATCACTCGTGATTTTCATTGTAGTCAATGCTTTGCTTTTTTCCAATGTCCTTTAATAACCTTACTTCTACACAAATAGTTGGCAATTGTTGCTGGCATCTATAAACTTCAGATGTAGTAAGTTACAAATCCTCACAGCCTTTTATGAACAGAAGATTTTCTTGGATTTGACTTTAGACCAGATTATAGGATAATGTTTCTTTGTTCTGGATTCTTTTCCTGGCAGGAATTCTCTGCATCAATTTCCATTGGTAACTGTAAATCTCCTTTAATCGGATCATCCTTTGCTTTAACATGCATAGCATAAATTATACACATGGAATCAGGTCCTTTGGGCTAACTCATCTGTGTCAACCAAGGTGCCTACCTGAGCTCATCCTATTTGCCTTTGCTTGGCCTATGTCTCTCTAAACCTTTCATATTCACGTCTCTGTCCAAATGTCTTTCAAGTGTCGTAACTGTACCTGCATTTAACAGTTTCCTGACAGTGCTTTCCACATACATACCACCTTCTGTGTGAAAAAGCTGTCCCTCAGGTCCTTTTAAATTAACTACAGGTTAGTACAAATCTTAGTTAATTTTAGGTTTCATTTAGAATTGGCTCATTAGTACTGAACTGTACTCAAATTCAAAATATCCTAGACCACAGGAGTTGCTGGATCTTGAGGATTACAAACTGTGGTGTAGACTGATAATTAATGGTCACTGTGGATATGGCTGGCCAAAGAACCCGTTTCTGTGCTGTACATCACTGTGACACAATCCCCGTAGGATTATCAACCATGAATTATTGTTAACTTTTAACACAGCTCAGTTACTTCATTGCAGGAATCATACTCCAGAGTTGCTACTTCAGGCACAACATACAAAAGTAAACACAATTGATTGAGTTTCCACTGCTGTGGATTAATATTGGAGGTCGGAGGTTGGAAAGAACTGAGAGACAAGCTGTGGGAAATCTATGGGACATGGTGTGCAAGAAGAACAGTAAAGTTTCCAATTGGGCAGTGCTGAGAAGCTTCCCTATTTTTCATGCCATTTCATGTTCTCCCATGACATAGAAGAAGACCTTTTGGCCTGTCAAGTCCATGATGGCTGTCAGAGTGATCCCTTAAATCCCATCTGCCCACTTATTTCCCTGTAATCTGGGGATGAGATAGGCCAAGAGGAGAAAGCTTCACTGAGGAATATTTATGGGAGAGTGACCAAAAGGGCCAGAATAGCAATAATAACAACCATTCAATAAAAACAATCAACCGAAGAAGAGCCAATTTATTTGGGGAGAGAATAGATTTGCTGTGGGTTAAATGAAATCAACTATTGCAGGGAAATCTGTAATTTAACCATGGGTGTAGGAAGGAAGTGATTCAGATACTTTCTGGTCATGACCTGTGAGGCATTTAGAACCACAACTCCAAGAAACCGCTGATTTCCTTTGTTAAATGTCAGTTGGGCAGAGCGGCCAAGGTATGATTTCTAAACCTGAAGGTGGTACAGATCTCATCGCTATAGTGATGAACTGCAAAGAGAATAATAATAGACCAAGGAAATATAGGCAAATTGGTGAAGAAGTGTGTAGGTGGTTGATGAAATTTAATGCAGATAGATGTGAACTCTTCCGGTAAGAAGGACAAGTTGAGACCATGTAAATTAGAGTGCACAATTATAAAGTGGGGATTGGAACAGAGAATTCTGGGGTAATGTATGAAAGTTTGAGGATGTAGGGAAAAATCATGCAAGCTCCTGGACTTTACAGATAGAGACAGGACAGAAAATCATTAAGGGTCCAGATGGAACAAAGATTGGCCGAGATTTTGGCCACAACTGGAGTGATGTGTCCATTTCTATGTGGGAAGATGTAACAGCCTCGGAGAAGGAGTAGAAGAGAATGTAGCTGATGTATTTAAAACTATTAAGGACCCTGAGAAACCTTTTTCAAAGACAGAACAATAAAGAGACAAAGAATATAAAATGAAAAGAATTGGTAAAAGAACCAAAAGTGAAGATGAACATCTTACATTCCACAGGAATGAATTTATATCTGGAATATGCTACTGCAGGAGCTGTTCAATGCTGGCATTTGAAAGGAAATGGGATAAGTACCTGAATGGACAAGAAACTGGAGATGGTGGGGAGAGGGAATGTGAATGACTGTAGCAAGAAACTTCTACAGCATGGATAGACTTGGTTGGTCATGTGAATATAATCAGGCTCTGATTCTGTGACTGCTATCTGCAAAATGGCCCTTGTAGCTTTATTATTACCTTTACGATACCCCTTAACCATTTTTTTACTGGCTGTGTAATTATGCAAGCCAATCTTTCATCATTCATTTACATTGATATTTGTATCCTGATTTCCACTGTGAAGAGCAAAGATAAATATTCTCTCAACAATTCTGATGTGCTTAACTTCTATTCATGTATAGTGGTTTCAAGAAGTCAAAGTTATTCATTAAAATTGACTTTTCCTTTATGTGGCTCCAAATGAGCAGGATACTTGTATTTCTTTCTTATTCCCTATTTTGTTGTTGTTCTTTTTGGTTCGGTGATAGTTCCGTTGTTGTCCAATGGGTTCAGCTCCTACTTCAAGGCTTAAGCACCTTACGTCACCTGGATTCTCTAGGGATGGCTGTCATGGTAGAGGCATGATTAATTGAGAAAAAATTAAATAAGAAAATATTTTAAAATTTGCTTTATTTGTCACATGTACACTGAAACACTGAAACATACAATGTGTCATTTGTGTCAATGATCAACACAGTTGGATGCTGTGCTGAAAACAGCCTGCAAATTTCACCATGCTTCTGACGCCAACATAGTGTGCCCACTACTTGCTAACCCTAACCATCACCCTAACCGGTATGTCTTTGGAATGTGGGAGGAAACCAGAGCACCTGGAGGAGATTCAGGCTGTTGCAGGGAGAATGTACAAACTTCTTCCAGATAGCAGCTGGAAATGAAACCCCAACAAAGGTGCTGTAAATTGTTATGTTAACCACTACATAACAATTACTGTGTCTTAAAGTCCTTTTCTGCTGCATGCACCATTTCCTGATCTTCATTCCTATTGCTCAATTTCACTACATAGAGCTCAGCATTGGCACGTTATAAATGGATTCCACAATTTGAAGAAAAGCAGATTTGTAGGATATCTTGGCAACATTTAACTCAAGACACCCATTAAAACATACTGGTGTAGATGATGCTCACTACTGACCTTGATTACAACAGCCTACAGAGATCCAGCAATCCCTATGGTAGATATCCCTTCCTCCAACAATGGTTGCTCCAGGAGATTCCTGGCAGCCATTGACAATGATGTCATCAAACTGGCTGAACATGAAATCACTCTGAAGAATTCTCACATCAACAAAGCAGGAAGAAAAAAAAATCAGCCTTAGCAAATATTATACATATTTTATAGAGCGTGAAATAAAAATGGACACATGCTCAAAAGAGTGATAGCACGATAGAAAATATGAACAGGCGTAGGCAGTTTCGAATTTTGAGACTGCTACACCATTCATCATGCCCCTGTCTGTTTCCCTATTTCAGTACTCTGTTTCTGTGTTCTGCCCATAACACTTAATCACATTAGCACTATTATATCTAGAGCAACACACACAAAATGCTGGAGGAATTCAGCAGGTCAGGGAGCAAAGGAACATAAAGTCAATGTTTCAGGCTGAGACTATCATTAGGACTGAAAAGGAAAGGGGAAGAGACCAGATTAAGAGGGTGGGGTGAGGGGAAGGAGTACAAGCCATAAGGTGATAGGTGAAGCCAGGTGAGGGAGAAGGTAGGTGGGTGGGGGGAAGGGGAGATGAATTGAAAAGTTGGGACACGATAGGTGGAAAGGCTAAAAGAGCTGAAGAAGAAGGAATATGCCAGGAGAGGAGAGTGGCCCATGGGAAAAGGGGAAAGAGGGGAAGTCTGCTTTTTATTATATCTATTTCTTGGCCTTCATTACCCTCTGTGGCAGGAAACTCTATAAGTTCACCACTCTCTTGTTAAAGGATTTTTTTCTGATCTTGGTTCTAAATGGCAAACCCAATTTGCTGAGGCTGTGACCCCTGCTTCCGGACTCTCCAACCATTGGAACATCCCCCTTTAATTTAGTCTGCCTTGTCCTCTTAGAATGTTATACGCTCCTGTGAAACACCTTCTCATTCTTTTGTACTTGAGTGAGTACAGGCCTTGTCTCCCCAATCTCTCCTCAATATGTCAGAACTGCCATTCCAGGGATCAGTGGGGTAAATCTCTGTGGTACTCCCCCCAGAGCAGGTACATCCTTCCTGAAAGAAGGAGACTGCACAAAAAATTCCTTTTGAGATGGAAGATGAAATATTGTAAATAGTGTAAAAATATTTTGTTTAAAATATTTTAGTTGGCAAGATTTATTTAAGTAAATTACTATTTATACACCTAAAACTAGATATTTTAGTACTAAATAATCTGCTGTATGATAATTATGGTTTAGTAATACTATTATAAACTTACTTCAGTCATAAAACAAAGCTTGCAAGTTATTAAGAGCATTTTGCTACAATACTAGTTTATAAGTACTTACAGTTTTTGTCAACTCTCTGATTTCTCTGCATTCCTGTGGAAATGTCTGCATGATGCTTGTGTGAGAGCACTGAATGTCTGAAAGCAACCTTAGGATTTCTATGTAAAACTACAGGCATGGAAAGCCAGATGATTATTGGTGGAATGTGGTGAATGATTACAAAATTGTTGCCATTAAAATTTTCAAAATCTGGGCCAATATTTGACTATGCATTTCTAAAGTTCATTAATTGATTGTGAAACATTTTGGGAGACACTGATCACAAATGATAATGAGCACAAATCTATTCTTTCTTAGCCTTTTAGCTGCTTCTCTAATTCCCAAGTCATCGTTCCTTCTCACTATAAGATTATTCTTTTTGTTCACTATCACACAAATGGATGATGGCTCCAGCTACCCAAGAATGACTCCTGCTTTTCAGACATCACCCACACTTTTGTCTCCCAGTCATACTCAAGAGTTGGGGAAGATATGTTATCTTATCTCATGACATGAACCACTTCATTTCCAGATTTGCTGCCATGTCAAATTGGGAAAAGAGCTGTGCGACATTTTTAAAAGTGTAAACAGAAAACAGCTTATGTGCTATGGTCTATGTAGAGAGAGTATTTTACAAGTACATACAAACCCTCTCTATTACCAAAACAGAATGCTATCTTGAAGTTGAATGGCCCATGTTAATAGGGGTGTATGGCAGGTGAGTGTACAATTTGGATATTTAGTTCCTTGGCCCAGTGCTCCTAAATACAGTAATCCACAAAGGCCAAGAAATCCCATACTTACAGAACATTATTTAGTCTGTTGCGGCCCTTTCCTCTGTGCTTGCTTTCTGTAGTTAAGGAGCGTACAAAGATAATCAGGAAGGTTGTGCTGAGCCCATAGGGCCAATGTAAGGATCAGGGTCTGAGAGTAAATCAGAGCATTGAAAATCAAGTCAAATTCTGCTGGGATGGATGAAGAAGACTGGCTGCCGGGGATTGGACTGGGATGGGCTCAGACTGAGGGAGAGCTACCGTGCTTCATTCAGAAATCTGTTTGAGTGACAAGCTTCGAAATCAATAGCAAGAGTGGGAATGAGGTGATCAAGAAGCAGATTGGCAGGCAAAAATAATAGGGCAATGGACTGGAGCTGGTAAAGACAAGATGAAGGCCAGGCAGAGGGAAGTGCTGAGTAAGGAGTTACCCGAGCTGATGAGTGGTTGCTTCTGTCTAAAGTTAACCCTGAGCTGTGCATGCATGATCCAAAACTTTGAAAGTGATATTCCTGGTGTGTACTGTAAGCAGTTGGCTATCATCAGCGTGTTAAAGGGAAAAGAAAAACTCTCACTAACTCCACAATTTCCCTTTGCAATTGATCTCCCATTGATATTTATTTGATTTGTGGTGTGGCGTGATCCAGTCTCAAAGGATGTCTTTTATGCCTTATTTAATACAAAGTTTGTAATTTTGATTTTTTTGCAACATTTAGAATGCTAGAACCCTCAAGTAATTATTACTTTCTCCCTTGTAAAAGAGATAGAGTGAAGCAGCTTACTTGGCTATGAGAGAAAGATTATCCTCATAAATCTTGTTGATTTTATTCTGTATTGTGCTATTTCTCTGTATCATGTTAAATTTCCCTTGATTTACCTTGCATCAGCAGTAGGTGGCACCATAAGTGTCCAGTTTGAAAACAGGAAGGAATTGACTGCTGCCAATTAGCAGAATGGAAGGAGACCATGAGCCTGTCATATTTGCACCAGTCACATTCCAGCTCATGTTTTACAGCCACATTCCACTTTCCAGCTCTTGCAGTTTAAGGGACTTTAAGAGCACTTCAATGTACCTGCTCATAGGCCTTCAGCCAATCAGATCCAGACACCATCTATATTTTGGGTAAAAATGTTTCACTTCGGCTTCCCTTTGGTTCCTGTACCAAATATTTTAAACCTAAGATCCCTGATTATTGCCCTCAACTGCTTAGGGAAATTGGTTCTCTCTATCTACACTGTATAGGCTCTTTACAGTTTTATACACCATGATTGTATCTCTGCTCGGTCAATTCTGTGCCAAAGAAAACAAGCCCAGCCCACCCAATCTTTCTTCATAGCTGAGATGGAATCAGGAAATGTGTACTTAGATTGCAATGACATGGTAATGATTGAGAATTTTAATTAATGTCTGATCACTGCCTACTCTACAGGGAAAGAGTTGACTAAAATTTATCTTTCAGAATCAGAATGAGAATCACTTTATTGCTGTATGTGAAACATACCAGAATTGATTGCAGTTCGGTGCTAAGCACAAAACATGGGGGAATACCATAACAGAAAACACAATAGCAACCAATTTAAAAAAAAACAATAGTGCAAACAGCCAGGAACAATCAACAATTAGCACAAATGTCAATAATCAAACTTAAATGTGAACATATGAACAGACATAGTAATTATCAACAGAACAAGGGGAGCAGGAAAGGCCATTAACAGATATTGTGCAGGGACAGGTCAGGTATTACACCTGAGTGAGTTTTGTTTCTTAATTCTGCTCAGTTTTTTCCTCAACTTTGAAGACTGGCCTGTGTCAGCACACTTTACAAAGTACAAAGGTGCTAAGCAGATAGCAAGTGCATCACTTCAAGAAGAAATGCAACATTTTTACTAATTAATTTGAAAACAGCTTTCAGAAACAGAAGTAACACACATAAAATGCTGGATGAAATCAGCAGGCCAGGCTGCAACGATGGAAAAGAGAAAACAGTTGATGTTTCAGGCCGGGACCAGGTCTGTCGACTGTTTACTCTTTTCCATAGATGCTGCCTGGCCGGCATTTTGTGTGTGCCGCTTGGATTTCCAGCATCTGCAGATTTTCTTGTATCTCAGAAACAGATGTGTCCAGATTCCTTCGGTCAGCCCTGACTGTGATATGAACCTCAGAATGAGAGGTTCTCAGCTTGATTTCCCATGCTGTTAAATGGGGCAGTGGTCAGGATTTCCAGCCTCTCGAGGCTGTTTCCCCTGATCGATGAGATCATGGCCAACCCACATCCCATCCCCATCCACTCTTCTTGGCTCAGCATGCAGGGCGCGTCAATTGGCCCTAAAAGAGAAAGGAATCAATCAGAATAATTGTCACTAGGCTAACTTCTGGACAGTGTAGCTGTATGATTGGCTGGCAACAGCTGTGTATTTACCATAGTCCAACAATGCTGCCAACACCCAGTATCCTTATAATACCAAATGAGCCAGAACCAATTAAGGAAGCTATCATTAAATTTCTGCATGAATATCGTAGTAGTATGATCACTCGAGTTGAGTATGATGTTCTCCTAAAGGGTTTTCTATTTGTGGGTCTTCAGGTGGCTGTACAAGCCATTCCAGGATCCACATATTCTGGTGCAGTGCAAGCAAGAGCAAGTGGTGACTGTGGTTAGTCATTGTGTCTTTTGACAGTAAAGTCTCTCCTTTCACAGCTGCTGTTTGTTCTCTGTTGCACAGTGGAAGTCATTCTCAGGTCGCCCTCTTGAACAGATTTCCTCCAGGTGTATCTGTCGGGTGCAATGTTTTCCCAGCTTTTAGATATAACATTGAATTTCTTCAGGCTGATTTTGATGTTATATTTGAACAGCTTCCTTTGCCCACCAGGGGCTCACAGATGTATGCACAGCAGCAAGAGTCAATGTCTTTAGATAAAAAGAAGGGAACTTTGAGAATTTGTGACAAATATTAATAATTTTGATGTGACTACTGGTGATTTAGTCAGTAATATGAAAATTGGTGGTATTGTAGATAGTCCACTGTTACGGCATGATGTCAGTCACATGGAAAGCTGGGTGGAGCAATGGCAGATGGAATTCAATCCTGACCAGTTTGAGGTGTTGCATTTTGGGAAGTTAAATAGGGGAGGACATACAGCAAATGGTAGGGTATTGTGTAATGCTTTTGAACAGAGCGATTTTGGAGTTCAAGCCCACAGTTCCCCAAAAGTGGCAACCCAGGTAAACAGGATAGTGAAGAAGGCATATGGCGCATGATTTCTTCACAGGCTGAGGCATGGCATATAGAAAACTAGGATATTATGTTGCCTATTTGCAAAACACTGGTTAAGCTACATAGTGTGCTCTTCTGATTTCTAGACAATAGAACGAGTGTGATTGTGCTGGAGACAATGCAAGGGAAATTTACCAGAATAGTGAAGAAGGCTGAGGATCCAATGAAAATAAATGGGCTTAGTGTAGATGAGCAAACAGTCAGCATGGACAGGATGGACCAAAGTCTCTAAGTCATCGTGGGCCTATGACTTTAAGTAATATCACCATCTTCGGGGTTTAAAATAATTCTTTCTATGTTGGTGGTTAAGCTATTATGCCAGCAGTCAAACTCTTGGCTCATTAATTCAGAGACACAAGTTCAGATCCCAACATGGAAGCTGATTTTTTTTTAAAAAATCATGAAATTCAAAAAGCAAAAGTGTCAGTAATGTGATTTTGTTTTATAATGGGAGAATTATGAATGAGGGGACATTTCTATAAAGTAAGTGGCCAGTCATTCAACACTGAGGTATGTACATGTAGAAATTTTTTGTCTTGGGGGTGGTGAATCTTTGGAAACCTCTGTCTGTGAGGGTAGTTGAGGCCAGGTCATTAGATATTTAAGATGGAGATGGTTAAGGATTTGAAACATCAAGGAATTGAGGGTTTTGGGAAACTGTCACAGAAGTGGAGTTGAATCTAGCATAAATAATTGCATGGCCAGGCAGGCTTGTGGGATATAGTGGCCTATTTCAGCTCCTATTTTGTGTTCTTGTGCATTTGTGTCCTGAAATCCTTTCGATTTGCTAGTACCTGGTCTATGGCCTATCAAACCTACAACCATGGATGACTCATAACTGCCTAGTTCAGGGGCAATTGGAGGTGAACAATAAATGCTTGTGTTTATAGTGCCATACATCTCTACTGAATAAATGAAAAGATCATTTCCTACACTCTTCATTTATAAAATACCCTAGCCTTCCTGTTCATCATTAACTGCTGAATACAGTTAGAGGTAATATTTGTAATGTTAAATTCAAAGTTGGTTTAATTGTAACGTTCAAAAGATGTTGGTACAGATACAAAGATGAGAGATTTATGGGTGGCTATGGTCTGGGTTCACAAAGATGGGACTAGGCAGAAGACCAGACCTGATGGGATGAAGGGCCTGTTTTTGCGTTGTAGAGCTCTATGCCTCTATTAGTACAAGCAGGAATCGAGATGAATTTTTCCATCTTGACAGTGTTCCCTGAACAAACAGTGTTTCCATATTGTCAAGCATCAAATTTTTAATGTTGGTACTTGGGCAAAAGCATTGCCTGGTGACCTTTCACTGATGGACGTTTTCCATTAATGAGTCAACATTTGGGGAGGGAAGGAAAAAAATTGGTAAGAAGGGAAATAATTAGTTAAAAAAAAAGAAATATTGCGCATCCAGCTTCCAATGGCACTGTATTTTTCTCCATTTTTTTGTAGTTTGAACTTATATCAGGTAGTTTTAGCCAGGCTGGTGGAAATAGAAGCACTGTAAGGACGTATGAAAGAATGGTAGGAGGTAAAGCAGTAAGAGTAGAGGGGTTAGTGGCAGGAAAGATATGTTAATTGATGGGAAATAGGATACTAACAAGTTTGACTGTAGGAAGGTTGGGCACCACCTGGTGACATCTACTCCTGACCAAAGGCTATGGTCACCTCATCAGGTAACTGAAGAGAGCTCTCTGGTGCATGATGCAAGCAAGCAAGTATACCTTTTAGTTCATCCAGACTTCTAAATTGCACCAAGTTTCATACCAAGCTGAATTCCAAGCAAACTGTAGTCTTTAGTTTAACAGTGATCTGTTAGTAGAAAAATGTAGCCTATTATTTGTTAGTCGGAATGCTCTACTTTAACTTACTAACAAATGATAGGCTTCATTGTGGTCCTGCTGAATGGATTCACATTTCTTAAAGCCACCCCAAATCCTCCTTTATTTGGAATGACCATAAGTCAGGAATTCTCAAGATCTACTAGACATTTTGTAATTTTTCAAGGAGATGTTGAGTTGATCCCTAAAACATTTCCTCTGTCCCCATGGAATGGAAAGTTTCAATGCAGGTTCTTGATTTAGACATGCCCTGCCCATTGCTGCTACTCTTGTTCCTCTTGGGCTGCATTACCATCACATTGGTATAGCAGAAATCACTGACATTTATTTACTTAACCTGCTGGTGAGATTGGAGGATTTTACAGATGCAGTGTTGGTGTGACCTTACCAGTAACTCCATGTGCCTGTTGTCAGAAGTTTCTGTCTCAGAAATGGTGGGGATTATTGTACAGCCAATTTTTTTCTACTAATTGATCACTGGTAAACTAAAGATTACAGCTTGCTTGGAATTCAGCTTGAATTGAAAATTGGTGCAATTTAGAAGTTTGGATGAAATAAAAGATATACTGTAAGTCTACAGTCAAGCCTGTTAGTATCCCATTTCCCATCAACTAACATATCTAGTAGCTCTCTTTCCTGCCACTACCAGTTAAGATTGCGTTACCAAATGTGTGTGACAGATTCTGGTAGTCAGAAAATTCTGACTAAAAACATCACTAAAAATACCTTTTCCGAGGTAAATTGTGTTAAATTATCACCTCAATGAAGGGGCAAGCAATGGTGAGGTGAGTTCAGGTTTGAGCCAAGATAGTGTGTTGTAGAATCATTACAGCTGGAGTTCTGATGCCTGTACAGCTGGCCCAGGAATGAGGTTGGATTGCTCTGGGTTCTGAGAGGAGAATTTGGGGCCTGGGCAGAGGAGGTTGGATGCTTGCACAACTGACTGGGTGTGAGTTTGGAATGCTTAGGACACTGAGGTGATCTGAAGAGCATAAGAGCAGCATTGGGCTAGGCAACGAAATTTGGGCCCAGAGCAAATCGCTGGGCAGCGTAGTCTAGGTTTTGAGTCCTTTGCAGTGGCTGGGTCCCAGTGCGAGGTACAATACACTGTTTAGACAATTTAAATGCCGGCCTGGATCAGAGGCGAAAGCTGATTTCGCTCTCTTTCCATGATCTTCACTCGTCCCTCCAGGGTGTGGAGCCTTTCGCTGCTCCAGTGTTGGGTCAATTTAAATGCCAGCCCAGATTGACTGAAAAGACAGGGTGTCAGTTGGGACAAGAGCCAACCTCACTTGGTCTCTGTTATGATCAGCTCCATGGCACTGAGGCTATGTAGATTGGTCGGCTCTGTGCTCCATGCCCTCTAACGTGATGAACTGATAAGTGGGGCCTACTCTGGGCTGCTCTAAGATTTGGATCTGAGGACTCAATTTAGGTTCAGAATGCTGTTGTTGTTCGCTTCAATTGTTTGCATGATTTTTTTTCTTTTTCTTGCGCATTGAGTTTTGGTCTTTTATTTTTATTCTTTTTTTTTCTTTAATTAGGTTCTTTTGGGTTTCTTGCTACCTGTGAGCAAGTTTGTATAATTTATACATTCTTTGATAATAAATGAACCTTGAATCTTGAATCCACCTTCTAAATGACTCACCTATCTTTACTGTCAAGTACTTTCTGTCCCACCTGTTGAAGAGTCACATCAGCTTCATTTGATCAGGTCAGGACCCATAGGACTGGAGTAGAAACAAATCATTTTGAATCCCAAGAAACTTCAAAGAGAAACAAAAAGAAACCATAGGTTCAGAACACTGATCCTAATTCTTGTGTCTTTTTATTCCTTCCAATCACTTATCTTCTCTTACTCTTGACATAAACTTTAGGTTGGCCCCATTTTTGATCAACTTTATAAAGAAAATTTTACACGTACTGTACTTTTGCATGTTTCCCCCCTCATTCTCGGCTCACAATTAAGAACATTCCCATCTTCACTGTCCAATTCTTTCAGAATTTTCACTTCTCAATCAGAGCAACTAATAACCTTCAATGTCCCAGCAAATAGAGAGCCACATTTGTTCAAATTTATTTCCCATTATTAACATGTAAGTTTTGGTCCTATCCTAATAATTGCCTTTCAAACTGAACACATTAGAAAGACAAATGCAACATCATTAGCACATTGCTCTTTACATATCATTTCAATATTGTTGGTGATTAATTTCCATTCATATCCTCTGTTAAAGGCTGCATGGTTTTCCTAATGTCACACTTCTGATCGCACTACTTCTCACCTCTGGGGCCTTTTTATAAACTACCAGAGCTGTTGAGAGACATGTCCCTTCAGAAATGTCGCACCTCTGAACATACTGCTGCGGTTAATAATACCAGCCTTTCTACTATGAAGGCCAAGGACAACATTCAAAATTTATACTAATTGGCGATATGTTCACAGAAGTAGAACTATGCATCCATTATCATTCTGTGAGCCCAATGACAGACAACAGCCTTTGTTGTGAAGCCAAGGGCGCCTGTTAATACAAATTGTCCCAAAGACGACACAGGTAGTGGCAGTGCAGGGTGCATGTAACTGTTAATATCAGGAGCCAGCATCAGATAACCCCATCTTCCCCCTGCAGTTGGTTGTATTCATAGTCATTAAAAGCAGGACACAAGCACATGAAGCAAGTTGTTTCCTGATTCCTAGCACCAGGACATTTTATAAATTCATGTGCATAATAGAAAGAAAAGCAAGCTTCCATATATGAGGAAGGATAAAGGATTCTTCCCTACCATCATGTTTCAGAGAGCCATATAGCATGGAAACTGGCCCTTCAGCCCACTGAGACCATGCTGACCGTCAAGCATTCATCTACACTAGAGAGGCACAGGAGACTGCAGGTGAAGAGAATGAGTTGCAAGAAGAACTCAGTTGGCCAAGCAGCATCTACAGAGGGAAACAGACAGTTATGTTAGACAGTTAAAAGCCTTCACTAGATTAGGAGAGTAGAGAGGAGATAACCTCTACCAGGTGAACTACACCATACTATACCATACTGCCTGACCTGTGAAGTCTCTTCAGCATCTCATCTTTTGATCCATCTTCACATCTACATCCACCAACAGTACAATGGTGTCTACATTAATACCATTTCCTTTATTCTCCACTCATTTTCAACAAACACATCCAAACCCCTTCCGATTTGCTATCCATCTACATACAAGGGGAAATTTACAGTAGCCAATTAATCTACCAACTTGCATATGCAGGAGACAAGCCTTTTAATTTCAACTGACACAGAAATGGGTTGACAGCTGGGTGACCCCCACTACTAGGTGAAACCTGCTGTCGAGGTTATCAAAAAAGCTTGAATGTTTGTGATTATTGTTGCTGTTTTTATTTGGAGAAAAATCAAAAACTCTTGACCCACATTTTTGCTTCTTTGTCTTTTTTATGTTACTTTCAACAATCATCGTTTGTATTTTCACCACTCCCGCCCTTGACCTTATCACAGTACTCGTTTTCCCAGCAATGCACCCTCACAATCTCCTTGCCCATTTGATTCTGCTTTTATAAATATCCAACTGCTTTCAGTTCTAATGAATTATTACCTACTAAAAAGTTACCTGTTCTTTGTTTCATAGATACCAGCAGTATATTCGCCATTTTGCTAATCAGTAATTACTTCATTATTGTCACGTTAACTGAGATACACTAGAAAGCTTCTTTTGCATGCCATTGAGATATCATTCCGTACACAAGTATACTGACATTCTATAAAAGGATAAAAAAATGAGGAAATTACTGCTGCTGTGAAAGTGCAGTACAAGCTACAAGAGCCATGACAAGGTAGATTGAGAGAAGAAAAGTTTGTTCTTATTGAACAAGATGTCCATTCTGTAATCATACGGTAGTCAGATAGAACCTGCCCTTGAGCCTGGTTGTGGGTTTTCTCAAGCTTCTGCCTGGTAGGAGGGAGAGAAGAGAGAATTACCAAGGTTGGGAGGCTTCTTTGATTATGTTGTAAACACAAAATAATGCTGGGATCAAAGCAACACTCACAACACGCTGGAGGAACTCAGCAGGTCAGGCAGCATCCATGGAAACGATGAGTCGACGTTTCGGGCCGGAACCCTTCGTCAGGACTGTAGAGGGAAGGGGCAGAGGCCCTGTAAAGAAAGTGGGGGAGGGTTGGAAGTAGAAGGCCGGTAGGTTCAGTTGAAAAACCAGTAATTTGAAAGACAAAAGCGTGGGGGAGGGGAAGCAGGGAGGGGATAGGCAAGAAAACAATGGGTAGTAGAAGGAGGCAGAACCATGAGGGAGGTGGTAGGCAGCTGGGGGAGGGGGCAGAGTGAAATAGGGATAGAGGAAGGGAAGGGGAGGGAATTATCACAAGTTGGAAAATTCTATGTTCATACCAAGGGGCTGGAGACTACCTAGACGGTATATGAGGTGTTGCTCCTCCAACCTGAGGTTAGCCTCATCATGGCAGTAGAGGAGGCCAGGTATGGACGTATCTGAATGGGAATGTGAAGCAGAGTTGAGGTGGGTGGCTACAGGCAGATCCTGTCTGTTGTGGTGGATGGAGCAGAGGTGCTCGACGAAGTGGTCTCCCAATCTGCGTCGGGTTTCACCGATGTAGAGGAGGCTGCACCGGGAGCACTGGATACAATAGTTGACGCCAACGGACTCACAAGTGAAGTGTTGCCTCACCTGGAAGGACTGTTTGGGGCCCTGAATGGTGGCAAGAGAGGAGGTGTAGGGACAGGTGTAGCACTTACGCCTACAGGGATAAGTGCCGGGTGGGAGATCCTTGGGGACGGATGTGTGGATAAGGGAGTCGCGGAAGGACTGATCCCTGCGGAAAGCGGAGAGGGGTGGAGAGGGAAAGATGTGCTTAGTGGTGGGGTCCTGTTGAAGGTGGCGGAAGTTGCGGAGGATAATGTGCTGGATCCGGAGGCTGGCGGGGTGGCAGGCGAGAGCGGAAGTTGCGGAGGATATTTGATTATGTTGATTGCTTTCCTGAGGTATCGAGAAGTATAGACTGAGTCCATGAAGGGGAGGCTGGATTTTGTGTTAGACTGGGCAGCGTTCATAATTTTCTGCAACCGCTTGTGGTCTTTGGCAGAGCAGTAGCCATACCAAGCTGTGCTTGCTTCTAGGTAGGATGATTTATTATGGTGCATCTGTAAAAATTGGTAAGAATCATTGGGGATACGCTGAATTTCCTTGGCCTTCTGAGGAAGTAGAAGTGCTGGTATGCTTCCTTGGTCATAGCATCTATGTGCCTGGATCAGGTCAAATTGTTGGTGTTGCTTACACCTAGGAACTTGAAACTCTCAACCATCTCCTCCTCGGCATCACTGATACAGACGGGGCTTCATGAAATCTAATACACTCAGATTCATGAAGTCAATGGCCAATTCATTTGTTTTGCTTACATTGATTGTCATCTTGACATCATGGCACTGGTTCATTTTCTTTCTCTTTATGTCAGGTTTCCAGCTGTAGTTTGCTTTAGTGATCATGAACTGGGTGGCCCAGTCAATTCTCCAGACTCATGTTTTTATATGGTATTGTTGCTTCAACTTTGGAGGAAGGTTAACGCAGAGCAGCAAATTATTCTAAACTTTCACTAACCCCGATGATTAAAAGTCATAGGTGTGGATGAACTTCCTGCAGATGGTACAGTTCTGCTCATTTAGGGCTTGAGAAATGTATGTGTCAAAAACTGCTGAGATGGTTAGATTTTCTCACTTATCTTCCATCAGGCTATTACATAAGGACAATGGAAAATAAGAGGACACCGGCCCCTTCAAGCCTGCCCTGCCATTTATGATGATCATAACTGATCTGTCCCAGGCCTCATTTCTTCTTTTGTGCCAGTTCCCCATAGACTTTCAATTCCACAATCCTTCAAAAGTGTGTCATTTTCTTGTTAACTTCCACCTCCCCAAAGATTTAACTCTATTGCCCTCTGGGGTAGAAAATACCAGAACTTCACAACCCTCTGGTAGATGAAGATGTCTGAAATGCTACTGAGTAACTCTTCTTTGGTGAAATTCATTTGAAGTATATTGGTCAGATGTTTCCTCTTGGGGACAACTCGTGAAAGAAGTTAGAGCTCAAATAAGCCTCAAGCTTCCTCTTAATCTTTTTTTGGAAAGCATCCAGACCTGACTTTATGTTAATTCCCTGGAAGTGGGCTTCATTGGCAATGCAAGCATTTATCATCCATCTGTAACAATCCTAAATACAGTGGAGAGTAGAATTTCTGTAGTCCATGTTGTTAAAATAAACATTATTCATTGAATATCACCCCTGCTCTTTGTGACTTTTATATACGACTTGGATAGGGAAGTGCAAAGGTATGTTAGTAAATTTGCAGATGTCATGAAGCTGGTGGTATTGCAGATCTGCAGAATGTTGTTTTAGGCCATGATGCGATATAGGCAGGATGCAAAGAATGGCACTGAAAGGCAGATTGGGTTCAATCTGGAAAAGTGTGAGGTGCTTCACTTTGGAAGATCAACTTGCTGCACAAGTTGATAGGATTGTTAAGACTGTGTATGATGTACTGGCTTTCATTAGGCAGATGGATTGAGTTCAAGAACCGTGAGGTAATTTTGCACCTCTATATCACCCTGGTTAGACCACACTTGGAGTGTTGGCTTCTGTTCAGGTTGTCTCATTAGAGGGAGGTTGTGAAAGCTTCAGAGAGGTTGCAAAAGAGATTTACCAGGATGCTGACTGGATTAAAGAACATGTCTTAAGAGGAAAGGTTGAGTGAGCTTGGGTTTTCTCTTTGAAGCATAAGGGGACGAATGGTGACTTGCTGGAGAAGTACAACATTATGAGAGGCAGAGATAGAGTGGACATCCAGTGTCATTTCCCCAGAGGGCATCCTATCAAGGTGAGTTGTGAAAACTTTAGGGGAGATGTCAGAGATAGATTCTTTACAGAGATGTGTGTGCCTGGAATGCACTGCTGGGGGTGGTGGTGGAGGCCAATGCAGCAGGGATATTTAAGAGACTCTTAGATAGGCACAAAGATGAAAGTAAAATGAAGGATTATGGTTTTTGTGTGAGGAAAGGGTTAAATTGATCATGGAGTAGGCTTATATAGGTCGGCCGACACAACATCATGAGCTAAAGGGTCTGTATGTTCTGTACTGTTCTCTGTTTTATCATTATAACCAGTTCAAGCTCAAGAAAGATATCAAATGCACATTCTTCGGCCTTGTTGGCCGTGGTCGACCATGGCTGTTGCGTCCTAGCTGTTTATGTTGTCGTTATCAGTCGATAGTCAAGCCTGGACAGTACGATATGAAGAGTAGGCTGTTGCCCACGCAGCTGATGAATCCAAAGAAATGGCAGAGACCAATACAGTTTGGCAACAGCAGCTTTGCAGGAGTTGCCAGTCAGCATTGAACTCAACATAGGGACTCCACTCTGGATTTTTCCTCAGGGTCTACTCCTGAAGCTTTACCCATGAGTGGGTTTAGCTGCAAGGCAGTGGATATTTGATATCAGAAATGCACATAATGATCTTGACATTCATCTGTAATATTTTTGGTGATTGAAACAATATGCTGTCTCTCCCTAATGCTACTTCAAAAAGTTTTGAAATGATCACAAAACTGCACAGCACTATTTAAAAAAGTGTAGTTGGGCTCTCTGAACCAGGGTACGACTGTTTCAGATACTACAGGAGTTACAGGAAAGCTCAGGTTTTCATACCACCTTGGATACATAGCTGAGAACTCAGCAATCAACCTTTAAAAGGCACGCATGCTATAAAATCACAAGTAATAGGAGTGGAATTAGGCCACTTGGCCTATTGAGTCTATTCCATCGTTCGATCATGGCTGCTTCATTACTCCTCCCAACCTCAGTCTCCTGCCTTTTGCCCATAATCTTTGATGCCCTTACCAATCAAGAATCTATCAACCTTCGCTTTAAATATACCCAATGGCTTGGCCTGCACAGACATCTGAGGCAATGAACTCCACAGATTCAACATTCTCTGGTAAAATAAATTCCTTCTCATCTTGTTCTAAAGGGAAGATATCAGCAGTTTTCCAACTGCTAGCAAGTGGTACTTACTTGCAGGTCGTAGTTCAGTACATCTTCAAGACAGGGAAAATGCTTCCAAGTTTAACGAGATCTGGAGAATTTGGTGGAATATATTGCCCGAGAAGATGAGTAGCTTCTTTTCAAGGGGTCCAGGGATACAACCAGGAACTTCTAGCAGGAAGCTGCTGGGAAATATCATAGAAACATAGAAACATAGAAAATAGGTGCAGGAGTAGGCCATTCGGCCCTTCGAGCCTGCACCGCCATTTATTATGATCATGGCTGATCATCCAACTCAGAACCCCGCCCCAGCCTTCCCTCCATACCCCCTGACCCCCGTAGCCACAAGGGCCATATCTAACTCCCTCTTAAACATAGCCAATGAACTGGCCTCAACTGTTTCCTGTGGCAGAGAATTCCACAGATTCACCACTCTCTGTGTGAAGAAGTTTTTCCTAATCTTGGTCCTAAAAGGCTTCCCCTCTATCCTCAAACTGTGACCCCTCGTTTTGGACTTCCCCAACATCGGGAACAATCTTCCTGCATCTAGCCTGTCCAATCCCTTTAGGATCTTATACGTTTCAATCCGATCCCCCCCAATCTTCTAAATTCCAACGAGTACAAGCCCAGTTCATCCAGTCTTTCTTCATATGAAAGTCCTGCCATCCCAGGAATCAATCTGGTGAACCTTCTTTGTACTCCCTCTATGGCAAAGATGTCTTTCCTCAGATTAGGGGACCAAAACTGCACACAATACTCCAGGTGTGGTCTCACCAAGGCCTTGTACAACTGCAGTAGTACCTCCCTGCTGCTGTACTCGAATCCTCTCGCTATAAATGCCAGCATACCATTCGCCTTTTTCACCGCCTGCTGTACCTGCATGCCCACTTTCAATGACTGGTGTATAATGACACCCAGGTCTCGTTGCACCTCCCCTTTTCCTAATCGGCCACCATTCAGATAATAATCTGTTTTCCTATTTTTGCCACCAAAGTGGATAACTCCAGCTTTCAAATCCCTTACTCACTCTTCCTTCAGTTAGTCCTGATGAAGGGTCTCGGCCTGAAACGTCGACTGCGCCTCTTCCTATAGATGCTGCTTGGCCTGCTGCGTTCACCAGCAACTTTGATGTATGTTGCTTGAATTTCCAGCATCTGCAGAATTCCTGTTGTTAACTTCACATTTATCCACATTAAATTGCATCTGCCATGAATTTGCCCACTCACCCAACCTATCCAAGTCACCCTGCATCCTCTTAGCATCCTCCTCACTGCTAACACTGCCACCCAGCTTCGTGTCATCCGCAAACTTGGAGATGCTGCATTTAATTCCCTCATCCAAGTCATTAATATATATTGTAAGCAACTGGGGTCCCAGCACTGAGCCTTGCGGTACCCCACTAGTCACCGCCTGCCATTCTGAAAAGGTCCCGTTTATTCCCACTCTTTGCTTCCTGTCTGCTAACCAATTCTCCACCCACACCAATACCTTACCCCCAATACCGTGTGCTTTAAGTTTGCACACTAATCTCCTGTGTGGGACCTTGTCAAAAGCCTTTTGAAAATCCAAATATACCACATCCACTGGTTCTCCCCTATCCACTCTACCAGCTACATCCTCAAAAAATTCTATGAGATTCGTCAGACATGATTTTCCTTTCACAAATCCATGCTGACTTTATCAGTAATGACGCAAGTCCAATCACTGAACGCCTACACTTTGGTAAAGCCTGTGATGCAGATGAAATGCCTGTGTCCACTCTGCCAGCTCCTGTGGGATGATGGGGAAGTGGATGAAGTCTAGGACAGAGACTATCAGTGATCACCAAGTGGAAGTGTTCAATGATCAGCTCAGTGGAAAATATCTGTAGAGTTGGGCAGGAACAATCCTTAGCTAAGAGTAAGGGTAGACACAAGGGGTTACAGATGATGGAACCTGGAGCAACAACCAAAATGCTGTAGGAACTCAGCAGGCCAAGCAACATCTGTGGAGAGAAAAGGACAGTTAATGTTTTGGGTGAAGACCCTACTCTGGAAAGAAAAACAGGGGAGATAGTTAGTGTAGAGGAAGAGGGAAGGGATGGAGCAAGGGATGGTGAATATCCTGCTGGTGATAAATACTGGGCATTAGACTACTCCTGACATCATTCAGATGATTTTGACAACATAATAACAGCATTACTGAATATGAAAATTGTGGCAAAATGAAGCTAATAATATTAGTGACCATCATGTTTGATGCTACATGTAGGGATAGAATAAGTAAAATTATGAGATGACCTCTGAACTATCGCACCATTCATAGTAACTGGTAACTATTTTCTCTCTCCTTTTTGAAGATTGACGATTAAAATATCCATAGTATTGTATTGACTTTGCCTCATCCTTAATTTGTGATCTTTGCTGCTGATAATGAGGACATACAACTTTCTCCAGCAAGTTTTATTCCTCATTACCTTTTATCACTAACTGATTCTGTTTGCTGTGCTTTGAACCTCTGCCCCTATTATTACTCCTTTTAGATCATCATTTATTATCCGGGCTGCCCTATGCAACAATAGTCAGGTCAAATACACTTATAACTATTTACAGCATTTAGATTGCAATAGGTTTCCTGTGTATTCAGTACTTTAACTTGTTTACAATTCTTCCTTGATTTAACTGTGTTCTCTGATGCACTATTGCCATTGAACTCTGTCCCATCCTGTCAGCATTATGCTGTTTGTCTTCTTTCTTTCACTAGTTGACCTATACTGGTTCATCTCCTTTTCTGTGCCATTTCTCCACACCCTTCTAGTCCTCAGTCAATCAAGAATTTGTACAGACAACACAAAGTATATAAATTATATATAAAATTGTACCATACAATGAAAAAAGATTGTTGAAAGGTCTTGGCCCAAAACATCAACTGTTTACTCTTTTCCATAGATTCTGCCTGGCCTGCTGGGTTCCTCCAGCATTTTGTGTGTCTTGCTTTGGATTTCCAGCATCTGCAGATTTTTTCATGTTTAGGTACAAAAAAAAGACCTTAGTGCAAAAAGAAACAAATGCCCAAAGACAATCCGTGGTAGCACACGTGATAGTCCATAATGTTCTGCTGTTGAGGCTGGATTAGAGTTACGCAGGTAGGTGTTCCTGAATCTGCTGGTATGGTCCCTCTGCCGGACGGTAGTGGGAAGGAGGCATGACCTGGATGGTAGGGAGCCTTGATTATAGAGGCCTCCTTCATGAGACGTTACCTCATATAAATGAAGTCAGTGGTGAGGAGGGCTGTGTCCATGATGGACTAGGCTTTGTCTACAACTCTCTGCAGTCTCTTCCATTCCCATGTGTTGTGATTGCCATACCAGGCTGTGATGCAACCAGTCAGGATACTTTCAAAAGTGTATCTGTAGAAGTAAGAGTAGAAAGACATGCTAGATGTCTTTAAGTTTTCAAGGAAGTAAAGACGTTGACGTACTTTCTTCATGTTTGCATCAATGTGCTGGGCCCAGGACAGGTCATCCAAGATGTTATGTTACCTCTTCGGAATTTAAAGCTGATCACCCTCTCCACGCCTGACCCATCAATAAGAATTGGTATGTGATTTCCCAGCTTCCCTGTTACAAACTGCAGACAAGCTGGAAAGTCTGGGTGCTCTTGCAAGTGGGCAGCTGAATGACGATGGCAATCATGCACGTGAAAATGCACACACTTCCATCAATTAGGGTTTCGTTGTAATTGTATTTAACTCCCTTCCTTTTGTTTCAGTCTTGTCAAGTCTTGATTGAAGCCACAGCAATGACAATTCTCCTTGCCTACTCCTGTCCACATTCTGGGAAAGAAGATTAATGATTTGGATAGATGCTATTAAAAGAAGAGTATTAATGTAGTTCTAGGTTACTGCTTTCGAGTCACAGTTTTTAGATAGTTTGAGAGGTTTTAGTTAGTGGCTCATTCCATGACTGGCTCTCCCTCTGCATTTGGGCCGTCATTGAACCATCATTCCCTTCCTAGAGTCAAAGATCGGTCATTTGGTTTTGTTGACACCAAGTGCAAAGTTGTTATTGTGGCACCATTTTACTGTTGGACTTCTCATGGAGTGCAGCAACAGAGCACCAACGTTCTGCAGTAATGCCGACAGCTCCAGAGAGACCTCACACACTCGGAGGGATGGCTTTGAAGGTGGCAGGTAGGTTTCAGGTTATATCAATGTTTTGGACAGATTGAGTTAATTTAAAAACAGTAACCCCACCCACAGCTTTGCTTTTAGGTGTTAAACCTTATTTTAATTCTCTTGAAAACTTTTTATTTAAACTGTTTTAACAACATAGTCACGGACTGATGAAGAGAAATACAGCGTGGAAACAACCCATCAAGATTGTGCCAAGCATCAAATGGCAAATGGCCCTTTCTACTCTGGTCCTATTCTATCCCATTGTATTCTTGACATATTCCCATCAATTCCTCCCCCACCCAGATTCTATGATTTATGTAGATACTAGCAACAACTCAGAGTGAACATTTCTTCCAATCTATGTGTCTTTGAGAAGTGGGAAGAAACTGGAACACCCAGAGAAAATTGACATGGTCACAGACCGAACCTAAAACTTCCACAAAAACAGTACCGGAGTTCGGGATTGAAGTTGTGAGGTAGCAATTCTACTGGTTGTGCTCCTGTACCACACTGTCACATGATCTTTTTGACCAATCTTCTGGCCACCTGCCCAGAGTTCTGTCAACTACTTGCTTTCTTCCAATAGAATCAAGTCTCAGGGCACATTACTTTCAGTGCACAAGGAGCAGGTTTCTGCTCCAAGCTCAGGTAAACATTAGGTAGCATCAACAGCTGAGGGAGCTGTCCAATTACCACTGAAAACCCACAAAGAGGGTTCTGTTTTCCATGCTTATTGCCCGGGTTTTCTCAAAAAGATGTAAAAACAAAAACAATGGAAATATTTAGAAGGATGGGCAGCATGAGTGGGGAGAGAAATAAAAGTTAATATTTTGGCATTATGACCCATGTATTTTGAGAATTTTATTTTTAACTCTTATTGTCAGCATTTGCAGTATTTTGCTTTTAGAATTTTGAAATAAGTCTTTCAAGCAGAGTTAATGTCTTAATTTTCAGATTCCATTTACCAGTTACTAAGTCATTTGTACAGTGGGATTCAGGAACCTCACAATTGGAACATCACCGAAGCAGATTGGAAGCAGGCCAGCCCATTGCTAAGTTATTAGAGTTTGCCCTTGTGTTGACACAGAAATGAACTAAATATCTTCCATTTGTTACCCTTTAGTCTAATCTTTAAATGGCTCAGTAGTTTCAAAATAGCGGGAAGAAAAATATGAGACAAGGTCACCTTTTATATTTTGTCTTATTCCTTCAGTTTTATATTCCACGTTCTTACAAGCACTGGCTAAGTGGAGAATATGAATTGAAACTCTGAAAGCTTCCATTTGCGGTTTACCCTCTTCCATCAATTCCACATACAAGCCATTAACTTGGTTGTGAATTTAAACCTCGTTAATCTACATTTTAGATACCTCTAAGAATCACCACACACTGAAGTTATTCCTGTCCATATCTTCAAGAACCACTTGGGAACTGAGCAATTCTTTTCATTGAACTCATGAATATTCACCTAGGTTTGACATCTTCTCAGAAAGAAAAAAGCAAGGACTTGAAGTAAAGCACTTACTTTGTCAAATAGGACTTGGACATTGACCACCAGGAAACTGAAGTGATGTTCTTATGGACCACCAGAGAATTCAGGGACAAATACTGCCAGCTGAATGCATTTCCATGTAAATCTGATGAACATTAAGGTCAGTCTGGCACAATGAAATTTAACTTGAGGAAAACTATCATAAACACAATGAACCACTGAATCCAATGGCAATGATATGGAATTTCATAATATAAAGATACATAATTTAAAAATAAACAACCATAAATAGGAATATGAAAGAAAAGTTTATACACACTGCAGTTCAAGCAATGGCAGTTTATCATCTTGAAATGCAGATAGATATATTACTAGGGACTTGGAGTGACTAGACTTGTAGACTAGACTTCAATTACTAAATATTTGAGATACATACCAGAACATCATGCTTCCAGAGTTTAACAGCTGGGAAGTGCAAATACTGCAAAAGTATCATCATTAATATTGTGAGTCCAGCAGACAGGAATAAACAAAGCAATTGACAGGACTTTGTAACACTGTTAGAATTATCCACAGGGTTTATTGATCAGAAACACAATCCCTGCCGTATGAAGATTTGGTGAATATTTTCTCTTCTACTTCAAGGAAATCCAGACTAAGCTAGCTTACATCTTGTGTTTTTGTTTCCACCCTTCCCTCTCCCAGACCCCCCATCCACCTTTCTTTCCATGGAGCATCCTGATGAGGCTAAGAAACCCTTATTAAGTGGGGAGGTGCCAAGAGGCAACAACTTTCCAATGGAATTCCATAAGAGATTCTATCAACATTATTTTTGGGCTTGATGCTGGATGTGTGCGGAGATCCTTTGAAAAATAACATTTCTCTCAATTCACTGCCTGTTTGCCCAAAGGAAGCACAATGTTTACATGGGTAAAGAGAAAGGGAAGAGACTTTTTTGGCTGCATCAAATTGCTGGCCAATCTCATGAACTTTCCTGGATGTGAAATACAGTAACCAATTAAAAATATGCCTCATAAATATAGTTCTGTGCATTACTCACATCTGTTAAAAACATACACCTTTATGTAGTCAAGATTTCACATTGATTCTCCAGAGCAGCATGTTCTGCTAATTACAATGTAACAAGCATATTAATCTCCACTCTTTTTTTTGGTTTCTGCTCTAAGTTCCTTCAGTCTGAGGAGAATTCCACCAGCCAAACCTCTCCATCATCTGTTTTATGGGAATAATCCATTCAATTAATTTTGCATTAAATTTGAACTCTTCATTTCCAAATTTGGAATGCTCCCATTGCTCAATCGGAGTAGCACTGAAAAGGATTCTTTCCCCTACCAACCTACTGAATTGAATTGACTTTATTTCTTACATCCTTCACATACACCAGGAGTAAAATTCTTTATGTTACATTCCTGTCTGAATGTGCAAATTATAGTAATTTGTAATAAATAGTATGCACAGCAAGATGTACAACAGAATAGTTAATATAGCTTAGAAATACAATTGTCTCAGCGTGAATTAATCAGTCTGATGGCCTGGTGGAAGAAGCAGTCCTGGAGCATGTTGGTCCTGGCTTTAATGCTGCGGTACCGTTTTCCAGATGGTAGCAGCTGGAACAGTTTCTGGTTGGGATTACCCAGGTCCCCAATGATCCTTCGGGCCCTTTTTACACACCTGTCTCTGTAAATGTCCTGAATAGTGGGAGGTTTACATCCCCAGATGTGCTGCGCCATCCACACTACTCTCTGCAGAGTCCTGTGATTGAGCTGCCATACCAGGCAGTGACAGCCAGTCAGGATGCTCTCAATTGTGCACCTGTAGAAAGTCCTCAGGATCTGGGGACTCAAGCCAAACTTCTTCTACTGAGTGATGTGAAAGAGGTGCTGTTGTGCTTTTTTCACCACACAGCCGCTATGTAATGACCAAGTGAGGTCCTTGGTGATATAAGAAGACTTTACTTCCTGAGAAAAGTAAAGAAATTTGGCCTGTCCCCTAAAACCCTCACTAATTTTTATAGATGCACCATAGAAAGCATTCTTCTAGGGTGCATCACAACCTCGTATGGAAGTTGTCCTGTCCAAGACTGAAAGAAGCTGCAGAAGATCATGAACACGGCGCAGCAGATCACACAAACCAATCTTCTGTCCTTGGACTCACTTTACATCGCATGCTGTCGGAGCAGTGCTGCCAGGGTAATCAAGGACACAACCCACCCAGCCAACAGACTTTTTTCCCGCTTCCCTCCGGGAGAAGGCTCAGGAGCTTGAAGACTCATATGGCCAGATTTGGGAATGGCTTCTTTCCAACTGTGATAAGACTGCCGAATGGATCCTGACCCAAATCTGGGCCATACCCTCCAAATATCCGGACCTGCCTCTCGATTTTTTTGCACTACCTTACTTTCCACTTTTCTATTTTCTATTTATGATTTACAATTTAAATGTTTAATATTTACTAATTTTTACTATTTTTAATATTTTTTAATATTTAATATTTGTAATGCAGGGAGTGGGAAGCACAGAATCAAATATCGCTGTGATGATTGTACGCTGTAGTATCAATTGTTTGGCGACAATAAAGTATATGTAAATACTGAGGAACTTAAAGCTCAATGTGTGGCGCGTGGCCAAGTGGTTAGGGCGTTAGACTAGCGATCTGAAGGTTGTGGGTTCGAGCCTCGGCCGAGGCAGCATGCGTGTCCTTGAGCAAGGCACTTAACCACACAATGCTCCAGTCTACCCAGCTGAAAATGGGTACCGAAAAATGCTGAGGTTAACCTCGCGATAGACTGGCGTCCTATCCTCGGGGGGTGGAGTCTTGTACATTCAGTCGCTTCACGCCACTGAAACTGGCATAAGCACCGGTCTGATGGGCCACAAGGCTCGGGACAGACTTTAGTCTTAAAGCTCAATAGGTTTCAATAGGTACATTTAATGTCAGAGAAGTGTATACAATATATATCCTGAAATTCTTTTTCTTTGCAAACATCCACAAAAACAGTAGAATGAATGACAGTTAAATGTTAGAACCCCGAAGCCCCCCCAGCTCAGCTCACCCTCTCCCACGCATAAGCAGAAGCAAAGTGATGACACCCCCCCAGCAAAAAAAGCTTCCCCTCCACCGAGCATTCAAGCATGCAGCAAAACATCGATAAAGACACAAACTTACAGTACTCCAAAGACTTCTCATTCACCCAGTATTTTGACATACTACAGGCTCTCTCTCTCTCTGCCTAAAAAGGGAAAAAGAGGTGGCCCTGTTTCACAGCGAGAGGGGAGACATAACAAACAACTCACTGATTTCTGGTGTTAAAAGTCTGTTGTAGCACTTTTTCCAAGCTCTGTGTCCAAAGAACTGGTCTCTGGCCACATAGCTAGCAGTCAGCTCGCTGCTTTCGATCTTCCGTGTTCTCCCACGACACATCAGGCAGTGGCACTAACTTTGAATCCACCCGCCTCCTAGCCACGAAAATCCGGCACCCTGAAGGTGTGCTAGTCTCCCAGGCCACGTTCTTGGCATATTGAAAAGCGGCCGGCTGTGAGGCCCTGAGAGTGGGTCCTGTTTCAGCAAAGAACCAAAGTCAGCATATAACTCCAGGTCAGGGGCTTCAAAAGAACCTTGAAAGGGAAATAAAGAGAAATCAAAGATAGGAATAGAGCTGTTTCCGAAGATGCAAGCAGAGGAGTCATCATTATGTGCCATCATCGTAAGCTCCGCCCCTCTATTTGTTCACCCTCTCAACCCCAGATCCATTGATGCCAATAGGGATGAGCCTGTCTCTGTTCCTCCTGTAGTCCACAACCAGCTCCTTTATTTTTGCGACACTGGGTGAGAGGTTGATTTCTTGACACCATTGTGTCAGGGTGATGGTGCCTTCTCTGTAGGCTGCCTCGTTATTATTTGAGATAAGGCCAATCAATGTAGTATCACCTGCAAATTTAATTAGCAGATTGGAGCTATTATCCCAGACAACAGGTAAACTCTACGAGTTTTACTATTTAAATGAGTATTTCTGTTTCAGTAGTGGTGCAGTTGTTGTTATGAAGCTTGTAACTCAGAGGCTGAGAATAACAATCAGACACAGTCTCAGCTCTGTTCAACCTATATTCAACCTCCATAGTAATCCCTGGTTGAACTGTAGAATGCATGTAGCGATTGCCTATTTCAAATACTGGGAAGCCATGTTCTAAGTTAAGGAGACTTGTTCGCTGAGGCATATCAGAGAATGAGCTCTATGATCAACGTAAGCGAAGGTTAATCAATAAAGGTTGCTGGTAAGAACCTGAAAGATGTGTGTCATTTACAAAATGTACGGCAGTTACTCAGGTAGGCTACCTCTCCTCAACTTGTGACCCCCTTGACCAAGAGGAACAATAACACCAGGCTTAGAGATTTCCCTCCAGATGTGGAAATATATCACTTTCATCTTCATTAGGTCCAAATTCTGGAACCCTGGAACCTGCAGCCCTGCTGGAGAGCCTTCATCAGAAGGACGCAGCAGGGTTATAGCGTCATCACTGGCTTTCTCCTCCAAGGCCCCAATACTTGGGAGTGGACTGAAAAGTTCTTGGACTCTGTCGCTCTTCAGTATGATGCTTGCTAATTTATCATCAAGACAAGTTCATTATCTTTTTTAAAAATTGCTATGGTGTGGCCCCTTCACCCACAAACACCTTATTATCACTTATTTTTGCTTTCAATTTATACAAGATACCAATCTGCACAGGCATCTGCTTGGTTCACTCAACATGATTTAAATCTGAAAGGCATGGATTTTTAGGCAATTTTATAAAGTGCTAGATATTTGAGCTCATTTTGCCTAAACTTTGCTTTGGTTAATTGAAAACCATGATTTGGAATTACATTTTTACCTGATAAATTATTCTGAAATAGACAACTGAGGATGATCTTATTGTTCCCCGAGTTTATGCAGCGAGTAACAGAGGCCTGTAGTCAAAGGCCCCATCCCCAGGTCTCAGTCCAGAGCTAAGATACATGATCTTCAGCCAGCTCTGGCTTTCAATCTCCAGAGTGATCCTGGACAAGCAGTGTCTAAAAGTGCTCTGCAGCCAAAAAGATAAAGGAGGATAGTCAAACAGGGAAAGAGATGAAGCTGGGAGGGGGAGAGAGGTGAAAAGGTGAGGGATGGAATGGAGGGTCAATGATCAGTATGGGGGGGAAGGATATAGTTCTGCTTCCTGTTACTATAGACTGCATCCCCTATGCAATACATGACATCCACTGAAGAGGTCCAGTGTCTGTGGCAGCCTTATTCTCACTGTCTGATTTGTAGAGTCATAGAGTACCTCAGTATAGAAACAGACCCTTCAGCCCATCTAGTCCATGGTAGTCTGATCTTCTATGTAGTTCCACCTACCTGCAATGGACCATATCCTACAATTGCCTCTCATTCAAGGATCTCACCCAATCTGAGGGATGAAAGCCTGTGTACATTCACCCTACTTATAGCCTTCATAATTTTGTATACCTCTAGAACAGGGGTTCCCGACCCTTTTTTTAAATGCCATAGACACTTACCATTAACCAAGGGGGTTTGTAAACCCCTGGTTGGGAACCCGTGCACTACACGATCTCCCCTCAGACCCCTGTGCTCCAGGAGTAAAGTCCTATCCTATTCAACTTTTCTTTTGAGTACATCCCATCGCCAACATGATAGCTGACACTCCTATCTTGCCGCCTCCCTCAGGACTATAACGCTACCTATTTGCCCCCTTACAGTACCTTTACATGGCTTCCAGTCATGTGATATTCTTCTGAGGCAGCTCCTTGGGATCCAGAATGACTTGCTTCCAATCTGGTTTTATGGGTTCTGATTTGACTGATGAGGCCGATGCAAGAACTGTAGACTCTTTCAGAGTGAGGGCAGGAGGTGTTTTATGGGACTGGGATAGCTTGTGAGTCTACTTACACACAGTGGCCACTTAATTAAGTAAAGCTGTACACTGAAAGAAACATGATCTAACTGACTTTGACTCTTCAGTGATTATTGGTGCCAGATGGGGTGGTTTGAGTATCTCAGGAACTGCTGATCTCCTGGGATTTTCCATACACAACAGATTCTAGAGTTTACAGAGAATGGTGCAAAAAATTGAAAAACATCCAGTGAGAGGCAGTTCTGTGGGTGAAAGCACTTTGTTAATGAGAGAAGTCAGAGGCAAATGCCCAAACTAGTTCAAGCTGACAGGAAGGCGACAGTAACTCAATGAACCACATGTTACAGCAGTGCTGTGCAGAAGAGCATCTCTGAACACACAATATGCTGAACCTTGAAGTGGATGGGTACAGCAGCAAAAGACCATGAACATATACTCAGTCCTCCTTTACTAGGTACAGGAGGTACCTGACAAAGTGGTCACTGAGTGCACTTTTGCTCTGTATCCTGCCAACGCAGGAACTCCAGGTTCTTTGTGCTGTCCCAAATGCTCTTTCTCCGGTTTGAACAGCCATAGATTTCCAGGAGTCAGTGGGGATGTTCTATTCTTTCAATGAAGCTTTAAGCACATCCTTGAATCTTTTCCTCTGACTACTTGGCAATTAGTTCCCATGACAGAACTTAGAATAGACAGTCTGTTTCAGGAACCTAATGAACAATATGGATTGTGAACAGTATAGCATGCTGAAAGGAGTTGGCAGGGTATAATTTGTGCCTCAGTACTTTAGATGTTAGCCTGGTTGATTCTGACATTGGTGGCTTATCTCTCCAGTGAAGTTGGAGAATTTTGAGCAGACAATGTTTCTTTTGTATCTCACTGCCTTGAGGTGCCTGCTCTAGGTAGTCCAGTCTCAGAATGAAACACCTCAGGGCAAACAAGATGCCATATAATACCAGATTTCCTTTGGAGTTGTTTCCTTTGGTATCGTTAACAAACACATTCTGAATTGGCAACAAACACATGGGATCCTGCAGATAGAGATAGATACTTTATTGATCCCAAAGGTAATTGCAGTGTCAAAGTAGCATTACAAGTGCACAGATACAGAAATATTAGAAGAGAAGAGAAGAATGAATAAAAAATAAGTTACCTCAAACAGTCCAACAGGAGGGGTCATCCCTTCCCTGGCTGTATTATAGAGCCTATGGCTGAGGGTAAGAATGACCTCATATAGTGCCCCTTTTGAACAGCGCAGTTGTCTTAGTCTTATCACTAAAAGTGCTTCTTCGTTCAACCACGGTGGCATGCAGAGGGTGAGAAACAGTGTCCAGAATTGCCTGGATTTCCATAGGGTCCTGTGTTCTACCATAGGCTCCAGTGTGTCCAGTTTGACTCGTATAACAGAGCCAGCCTTTCTATACAGTTTAATGAGTCTGCTGGCATCACCCATGTTGATGCTGTTGCCCCAGCACACCACCACTTAGAAGGTTTTACTGGTGATAACATACTATTAGAACCTGTGAAGGAGGGGGCTGCATACCCCAAAGGACCTCAGTCCCCTCAGGATGTGGAGGTGACTCTGGCCCTTCTTCTACGCAGCCTGTGTTGGTGTTCCACCCAAATCTGTTGGCCCTTCTTGGGCACTAGGACCACACATGATGATTTCCACACAGTTAGGATCCTTTCCAGGCCGAGACTCAGATTGAATATGTGCTGGAGAACTCCACCCAGCACACTCCTTCACGACTTGAGGTTTATCCATCCGATCTCAATGCTTTGCCATGACTGAGTTTCCCCAGAGTCCTTCCCACCTGTTCAGTAGTGAAGGGGAGCCCATGATGACTGGGGAGTTGATGGAAGGTGCAATCTTGAGCAAGACAAAATCCTGGAGGAAGTCAGGAAGTCAGGCAGCATCTATGGAGGGGAATAAACTGGGTAGTCACTAGGAGATCTTGCCTTTGTGGCAGATAGAGCAAAGGTGCAGAAGACTACAAATATACACTCAGTGGCCACTTTATTAGTAACACCTGTACACATGCTCTTTAATGTAAACATCCAATCAGCTAATCATGTGGAAAATCTCAGTGCATAAAAGCATGCAGACATGGTCAAGAGGTTCAGTTGTTTTTCAGACCAACCATCAGAACAGGGAAAAAATGTGATCTAAGTGACTTTGAGTGTGGAATGTTTATTGGTGCCAGATGGGGTGGTTTGAGTATCTCAGAAACTGCTGATCTCCTGTGATTTTCACATGCAACAGACTCTAGAGTTTACAAACAATGGTGCAGATAGTGAAAATGCATCCAGTGAGCAGCAGTTCTGAGAGAGGTCAGAAGGGAATGGCCAGACTGGTTTGAGCTGACAGAATGGTGGCAGTAACTCAAATTACCACCCGTTACAACAGTGGTGTGCAGAAGAGCATCTCTGAACACACAACATTTCGAATATTGAAGTGGATGATCTACAACAGCAGAAGACCATGAATGTACACTCAGTGGCAAGATTATTAGGTGCAGAAGGTACTTGTGTCAGGTCTCACTGATGCAGAGGAGGCCTCACTTTACACAATAGATGACCAAAACAGACTCACAGGTGAAGTGTCGCCTTACCTGGAAGGACTGTTTGGAGCCCTGAATAGTGGTGATGGAGAGGTGTAGCTCTTGTCATGTTTGCAAGGATAAGTGCCAGGAGGGAGATCAGTCTTGGGGAAGGGTTTCTGCCCAAAATATCAATTGTTTATTCCACTCCATAGATGCTGCCTGACACGCTGAGATGCTCTAGAATTTTGTGTGTAACCAATGCTGCTTCCATGGAATAGTTTCAAGTTGCTGTTCAGACATGCACCTTCCATTGCCGGTCTGTTTCCAATTTAGAGCCGATTGATTATAATGCAAGGACAAACAGGTGATTATTCAGCAGGTTGAAATTCTACCCATTACTATCACCACCCCCATCATTTTGCAGCTACAACGCCTTCTATCAAACTGTAACCAGATGCCAATTAACAGGCATTAAAAATCACATTGTGGGATGAATGGTATTGCAAAACGACAGCAGGAGTGCCTTCGCTAATCATTACTGAATACAGTGTCTTAGATTGTTGGTGCTGGATGGGGTGGTTTGAGTAGCTCAGAAGCTGCTGAATACAGTGTCCTAGAGGCAGTGTGCTGCTCACAGAATACCTTAAAGTACAAAGGTTGGAGGTTATATACTGCTTGAGCCTTTTGAATATTGCAAGTTACATGGGGTAACTTGAAATCACACCAATGTAGACACTTTTCTAAATAAACTTCCTTTTGAATGGGGCTCGTGATATTACAGAATGTGGTTACCGAGTTACATTTTCATGTAGTAGTGTGCGATCACTCAAGTAGAATATGATGTTCTCATAAGGTAGAGGTTACCAACCTGGTGTCCATGAACCCCACGGTTAATGGTAAAGCTCTAAAGTCTGATTTACACTTCTGCGTCAAATCGACACCGTAGGTACGGCGTAGCTGCGAACCCTACGCAGTGCCTATGTGGATCCCTATGCCGTAGCCTGAGGCGCACCTCTCCCAGAATGTAACTACGAGTTGCGGCAACGCAGACCGCAACAACTGTGATTGGTCCACTTGATAGCCATCGCATTTCCTCCTACACTGCAATAGCTTCCCATTGGGCGACTGAAGGGCAGGGAAGGAATTCTGGCTGCAATGCTTTCCATAAAGCTTTACAGACCTCCGAAATTATGGAGGGGACATTTCGCTTTTATGAAGAAAAATGCTCGCTTTAAACTTGTTCACCCCGAGAAAGACTACTGTGACCATGAAGCCTTGCATGGGCAGATGTACACGCATGTGTGATGTGCACGAATTGCAGAGCGACGCAGACACACCCAACGCACAAGTATAAATGCTCACAACGGCGTTGCCCACTTGCATAGGCTACAGCGCAAGCTTGACGCACAAGTATAAATCAGCCTTAAGAGGTTGTGAACCCCTGTCATAAGGGGTGTCTCTTAATGGGTCTTAAGGTGGCTATAGATGCTGATCTGGAATTAACACAGGACTTAATCCAGGATATTAGGGTGGATTCTCTTAATGGAGAACACCTGTGCATAGCTTTGTTTAACGTGGGAAGCCTGATGTACAGGTAACCACCATTAGTGTCAGGGTCTAGTGGCATGGAATACACGGTGGCTGCGGTCCCTTTATTGCCCTTTTGACATGCCATCATCTTCCGCCAGCTCCACTGTCGAGATCTTGGTGTGAGATTTCTTCATCTGGAACCTCCTCCTTGACAGTATTGCCCTGGGTGACCTAAACAAGGAACTGAGCTCCAGAGAGCATTGGTGTCGCGATCACAGGAACTCTCAGCCTTTCCACCACAACAAGGTGACAATTCTCAGAGATATCTTCATGTACACAGTTATTATTCGTGGATGTTTGTTGTGAACTGCATACCTGTCACTTACCAACTTCAGCTTTTTCTGTATGCAGCCTTACACATTTTTATGATTACACCTGTTGCATAAAGCTGGGAAATGTGGTGGAAAGGCTGATGTCGATGGTGTGGGTGAGATGCAGCAATTCCATCAATTTGTACACACAGATTAATGATTATTCTCAAAGCATCATTCAATACTTACCCATCGATTCTTCAAATTGTAAGTTGGTGCCAGGATCTGTCATCACATATAGTGGCCAAAGAGCTCACCCTTCATGTATGATTTAAGAGGGTGACTGCAATTTAGTTAACTTTACTGTCAGGTGCACAAGTGCTCTGAAGTACAGGTGCAATGAAAACTTACTTGTGGCAGGATCCCATGCACTCAGGTATAGACAACACACAAAACACAAATTATGCAAGATACCTGAGAGACCTAGATAAAAAGACTGTGCAACATCAAGACTTTCACGCAAAAAGAAAAGATACAATCAGAGGCAAGTTCATGGTAGTGCAAGAGGAGTTCCATAGTGTTTTATTGCTGAGGTAGGATTACTGCTGCAGGTCTGTTTAAGAACCTAATGGTTGAAGGAAAGTAGCTGCTTATTAACCAGCTTCTGTACCTCCTTCGTGACAGAAGCTGTGCGGAAAGGGCATGACCCAGATGGTGGGGATCCTCGAAGTTGATGCCACCTTCTTGAGCAGTGTATCCTATAGATAACAGTGAGAACTGTACTCATGATGGACTGGGCTGCGTCCACTTCTCTTTACAGCCTCTTGCATTCCTGTGAACTGGAAATGCTAGAAGCCATGATGGAGCCAGTTAGGAGACTTTCAACAGTGCATCTACAGTAAAAGTAGAAGGTATTTTGAGTATTTGGTGACATGCCAAATCTTCATAAGCTTCTAAGAAAGCAGAGACACCAGCATGCCTTCTTTATACTTGCATCTATGTCCTGGGCTCAGGCCAGGTCACCCATTCAATTGAGGCTACTTTTTGAAGACTGGGTATGAAGTCACTGCCTTGGGATGCAGAAGCCAATTCTTAGGTCCTATTGTTGCCTCGGCTCAGATTAGCTAATTATCTACAAAGTAGGGAATTGATTACTAGAGTATTCGTTCTGAATGCCTCACACTGCGTTGTATCTTAGGGGTGGGGAAATAATGTTACTTTGCAGAGACTGTAGAAGCTGGGATTGTTCTACATGGAAGGGAGAAAAAAAGAAAGCTAAGAGGAGATTTGATGCAGATGTTTAAAATCAGGAAGGGTTTAAGTGGAATTAATAAAGAAAAACTGTTTCCAATGGCCTGAAGGACCAACAACCAAAGGGAGCAGATTTAAGGGGATTGGCAACCTGAGGAATATCAGTCCTGTGGAACAAATGGTTAGAATTTCCATTGGCGTAAAAGCAACAGTAGTCTTGAAAAGGGAATTGGATAAATACTGCAGAAAAACAGGATGGAGGGCATTGGACAGAACTGCCCTGAAAGGAGGGGAGATACTGTGCTATTCCCCACTTTGATGGTTCACCAACTGTGAGAAAGGAAGATTTGCAAGTTAAAGACGTCTGCTGTTTTGTAATTAAATTTAAGCTAGTTGAACAGGCTAAATTTCCTGTATTATGACAATTATTTTGTTTCTGAGTTCACTCAAAATTAGTTATTAAATAAATGCTTAAAATTCACGATGTAGAAAGGCAGCATGCCTTTGATTACTACAAACGTACTTCCTGATACCCATTTTGAGAAGGATCAGCAATGTAGCAGAAGGAAAACCTGTTTAAAATACTGTACTTTTTGGAAGACATGTTCATGTGTAAACCCACCATTCAGCCTTTACTTCCCTGACGACAAAGCAGTCAAGCAATACTCTTCTAAGACAGAGCCTTTTTTAAAAAACCAGTGCCTTAAAGAAGACAGATTTTTAAATTTCTGCTCTACACAAGCAGAGCTTTTGTTGAATTTCTGGATGGAAGAGGAATTATATTAATATATAATGGGACAAGATGAAAAAAAGATTAAATTATCTGCACATATGGCCTGGCTGGATATGATGACATCATTTAGTCAGCTCAGACGATACAGTAGTAAAGGATATGGTGAGAGTAAGGGCCCCATGTAAGAAAATAACATGGTCATGGCCAAGGGCTAAGTACGAGACAAACCACAAAATATCTGGGACAGAAACAATGAAAAGTTCACTGGTTATGAGACCTCCTATCTCAGGTGTAGTGAAAGAGAATAGGCCTTTATTGTTAAGACAGGACAAGGACACAGCTTTGTTCATTTCTGTCCTCTGGCATTACAATAGTGATACCTTGTCAGTTCAGAGACATGTTGGCATAGATGGCAATGACTGATGGATATACAGTAAATGAATGGTCAAACTCGTGTATTCATGCAGTGGTATGTTGTTGTAATTTCATTCAATTTAGCTTGGAATCTGAACAAATGGAGTTAAAGGTTTTACATGCAGTGAGACATGACGAGAGAGTCGGTGAAACAAAAAAAAAGTTTCCAGTTCAACTTGTTGTAACACTAGATACCTGACTGAACTAAACCCCCTATATTGTAATTATTTCCTCTCCATGTTTAGTCATCAAATAAGCACAAAAAAAAACTACACGTACAAAGGTAGTATGTCGTCATTTGGAGATGGAACAATGATGTAACGACAGAGGACAAAACTGAACTGCCTTTTAATAAACGAACTCTACAGTGCACAGATGCTACAGTATTAGTAGTTTTGAGTTCATGAACTTAATTTGTGTCATGCAATAACAAGAACTTTCATTAATTGGTCATTGTAAATTGTCCTGTGATTAGGCTAGGGTTAAATCGGGGGCAGCTCGAAGGGCTGGAGAGGCCTGTTCTGCACTGTAGCTCAATAAATAGATAAATAATATTGCATGATCCCTCAAGGTGCATCACAACAACATAAGCCAATAAAATGTCACTCCACTGGGGCTTTCATTTCAATATCAGGCTCTGCCTTGATCTGAACTTTTGCCTTGCTGACGAAGTCCAAAGTAACTCTGCCTCTCTTCCCCTGTGTTCATGATGTAAGTGAGTGTGAACCATTGTCATTTACCAGACCTTGACCTTTCCCACCCACCTGGCTTCACCTATCACCTTACAGCTAGCCTCACTCCCCTACACCCACCTTTTTATTCTGGCGTCTTTCCCCTGAAGAAGTGTCTTGGCCTGAAACGTTGACTGTTTATTCATTTCCATAGATGCAGCCTGACCTGTTGAGTTCCTCCAGCATTTTGTGTGTGTTTCTTTGAACCATTACCCATTGCTATTCCTATGCTTGTTGGACAGATCCCTTGTTAACTTTCCTCAGTCTTTGGGTATATTCTTGCATATCGCAGGCATTTTAGTATGTGCTGTATCATAACATTTGCTGGAAATTCAAAGACGGAAGTAAATGGGCACGTGATAAAGGTTTGCACTTGAAATGAATGGGAAGAAATAAAAGTGAAACTCTTCCTAGAAAATGTCAACTTCTTGCTAAAATATTTCACATAAGGCTAAAGTCCATAAGTAAAACCATCTGGGAGAAACAAGCTTGTGTTAGCTCATAATATATCTGTTGAAAGTTGTTGAAAACTGACCTTTTATTTGTAGACGTTTGATGATTTCACATATGAATCGGGGGAGGGGGTTGCACTCAAAGGAAATTGCCTTTAATTCGAACTCTTAGAGCTACTTTATGTCAGTGGATTACACGCTTGCCTGATTAGAAGCTTGAGTTACATAAACACACTGTGTTTAGATTTAAGCTTTGCTGTCAGATCTTAAACAGCTGCTTGTACTTAGCTCCAGCAGTAAGGCTTGGTTTAATCAAAGAGACAGAACTATTTTACCTGTTTCTCTCACGTTCAGCAAGGAGTCAAGAACATTACTGATGTGTGGATTTGCTGGCAGCCAGTATGACAACATAGCACCTTTACTGTAAGTTTAAAGCAATTTTAGGCACTTTAGAGATTTGCAGAGAACTGATTGAACCCAGGTACTGCATAACTCAAGTCATTTTTGTTATTTCAGATCAGGGTTTATGATGTCAAAGTGTTAATGGTTACTATTTTTTAAACTCAGTGGAAATTTGAATAACATTTATTATGTGTTTATGATTACCAACAGGCTGCACCATAATATATACTTTCATTGAAAGTAATAGTCTGCAGCATTCAATGAATTTAGAAAGAGGCAATAAAAGCTGATGCACTGTAGGGATGGGAGGTATGAGGGAGCAGGTATTTGTGGAATTGTTGGAAACAGGTGTGGAGGGTTTAAAGGATCATTTTAATTGTCTGTATCATTCACATGCTAATACACTAATTGAGCCACTGATAGGATAATTAACACCTTGGTCAAAAATAATGTTAAATGTTTAGGTGTATTTGCAAACTGAGTTTGGTTTAGTTGTGATAAATGAGAAATTTAATCTCAAAACTGTGTGCGCCACTTAAATGGATTCTATTCCAAAATAAACCAAGAACAATTATAGAGAAACAAATAGGAAATGGTTGGATAGATTAATTATGTGATAATGAATATATTATGATGTACAAGTGTATAAAAGCAGTCAGTTTTCACTGTACAGAATGTCTGCTGCTATGTAGACCTGACTGCACAGGAAATGGAGAGTTGTAACAGAAACTGCAGGGGGACCACCCAGTAATAACTTTAACAAAAGCATGAAAACCAAAAAAATAGACAAGGAATGATCCTATCTTCAGCCCTCGTCTGTCTATAGTTGACTTTGGCTGGGGTGGTCAATGAGGCAATTCAATTGGCCTAATTGATTTTGTTGGTGTCACATAATGGGGCCTAGTTTCCAATGTCCTGTCAGCTGTCATTTCCAATGTTAGTGCCACCTGTATTTCTGTTTTTCTTACCAGAGCGTCCAGAGTCCCGGTGGAATCTCATGCTGTTGCTGGACACCATCTGCTACCGATGATCCTGACAGTGCTGAAAATGAGTTGGCACACCTAGCCTGTTGAGTGGCAAGAGGAACCTGCGATCTAGGTGTCCAAATACCTTCTCATTTCCTCTCTAAGGTAGTGGGGCATAGCCAGTTATTGAAGTTAACAAAGGTGTATATTTGTAAAAAAAAACTTACTCTGTGGAGAGCAGCATTTCTTAAAGTGGCTTATCTGTAGCGACAGACAGCAACTGGAAACTCCTATACTGAAACATTGAAGCAGCTGGTCACGTGTTACAGATCGTAAATTGGTACCAGATGCCCAGGAGTCTGTGCTCAGACCTGGCTGTTGCCAGTGTGAGACCCAGGCTATCCTGAGCTTAATCCCGAGTGTACTAGTTTCATGTTTTCCATTACTTCATTCATTTGTTCCATGGGATCATGTCTCCTTCCATGGCAGAGTGTGACTCACAGGAGTGAGTTCACTTGTCCCACCTTGCACTTGGGCACTGGTTTCTTGGGGTCAGGCGGGGGGGGTTTGGTACCCAGATTCAGCAAACCCCATTACCATTAAATTAGAGGGTTTTGATGAAATCACTGATGCTTCCCATCAGCTGAGTTCAAAGCAGAGATTATTGAATAGTTGAAAAAAGTTGACAAGTGTCTACTTGGGATCAAACAGTGTCAGTTTCCATATCTCAGTGAGAAGAGTATTGAGGAAAGTACTCCAAGATCAAAAAATAACCATTTAAATGACATTTATGTACCTGTCCAAATAGAAGGATTTGGAGGGAAAGATATGGTTAAATGCAGCATTGTAAGAAACTGTAGAGTAGTGGACTCTGCCCAGTATGTCACAGCTACAGTATATCCCTCCACTTCATCGATAGTATCAACATGAACCATTGCCTCAAGAAGGCATTATCCATCAACAAAGATCTCCAAACTGGGCATTGTTCTCACAACTACCAGTGGGAAGGAAGTACAGAACGGTAGAGTCCAACGCCACCAGGTTCAAGAACTTCAACCATTCATTTCTTGAACCAACCTGTACAACCCTATCACTACCATGGATTGGACCTGGCACATTAACTAGAGTCATGTAGTCCTAGAATTATTTAGTGATAAAGTCATACAGCGTGAAAACAGTCACTTCAACCCAACTCACCCATGCCATCCAAAATGTCCACCCAGCTTCTACCATTTCAAAAGCAAGTCATCGTCTAGTTTATCGTCACTTGCACAAGAAGGTATGGGCACAGATGCATGACGAACTAACTTACAGCAGTGTCACAGGTACATAAGCATGAGGGATAAAACATTCACAAGAAGAACTAAACTAATCTCAAGTCATACAGGAAAGAACACAGTTCAAAAAAAAAGAACCAAGTCCATTGTAGTGCAAAGTGATCTTAGCATTACTAACTGAGGAACTGTTTATGGTTATGCAAGTTGGTTAAAGAATCGATGGTTGAAGGAAAACAGCTGTTATTGAAGCTGGTGGTGTGTGAACCTCCTGCCTAATGGTTGCTGTGAGAAGATGGTATGGTGGGGATCTTCAATGACAGATGTTGCCCTTTGAGGCAGTACATCATGTGGATACTTTTAATGGTGGGAAGGGATATGCCCATGTTGCCTTGGGCTGAGTCCATTACTCTGTAGCTTCTTCCTTTCCTATATTTGACTTGTGTTCTTCTAAGATGTTCCTATTTGTGCATCTGTCTAAAAGCCTTTTAAATGACTGTAAAATTGATATTGAGATACCTCTGCAGTACTTCGTAAATATGCTGGACATGTAACAGTTTAGATAGCTGGCGCGTATTGGGGCTGGGGCTGAGTCACATCAGCTTTTAAATCCATTTCGGAGTTGAGCCGGCCACCTGAAGCCAGTAGGATCCCATGCTGCACTGACCTCTGTTGGGCTTACCACCAGCTAGGAGATTGGGCTAAGGGTAAGTTAGGATGGACACTGTCCGTGCAAACTATGAGCTAAGGCACCTTAACAATCAGTAGGACCTCTTTCCCGTTACTTCTGTCAAGATTTTTTGGTTCAAGTCTCATTCCACAGACTTCAGCACAAAAAAAATCTAGTCTGATTTTCCAAGGTGCCCCTGAAGGTGTGCCATCTTTCAGATGAGGTATTAAAGCAAGGTCCTTTCTGTTCACTCATGTTAACTTTAATAAGGGTTGCAGCAAAGTTATACTCATCTCCCAGAAGATATTTATCTCTCACTTCACAAAATCACTATAGAGCCTCTCATAATCTTAAAAGCTTCTATCAGGTCTCCCCTCAGTCTTCAGCGCTCTAGGGAAAACAACCTGTTTAATCAAACTTTCCTTGTAGCTCATAACCTTCAATCCAGGCAACAACCTAGTAAACCTCTTCTGCACCCTCTCCACATACTTCTTGTAATGGGGCAGCCAGAGCTGCACACAATGATTCAAGTGTGGTCAGGCCTCTCCATTTCTTTCACCCCTCCTATCACATCTAAGAAAATGAAACCCAGGAATGCTAAGCTGTTAGTCTTGTCACTCAAGCATCCAGGTCTCTGTAATGGCAACAACATTGTACAGGTCTCACCTGCTCTGGAAAAGGGCCCAATGATCCAGAAATCTGAAGTCATCCTCCCCGCACTAGATTCTTAACTGTGGATTGATTTGCACTTTGTATCCATTTCTCACCTCACTAGCACGTGCCACAGGTAGTAATCCTGAGATTACAATTCTGAAAGTCCCAATTTTTATCTTGCTATGTTGCTGTCTTAAGATTCGCTTTGCAGGACCTTATCCCAGTTCCTGCCGAGGGAGGCAACACATCATCCTGGAGTCACAATCTGCACCCCCTTACTATCAAATTCCCTATCAATATCCCTCTGCCTAATTTCACCCTCCACCTCTTTGCCTCAGAGCAGGGTCCAGTGCCAACTATTGCTTCTGGCCTGTCAGAAGTCATCCCCACCCCCCTCAATAATATCCAAAAAAACATACTGGTTACTGAGGGTATTGCTCATCTTTCATAACTGGGAAATGGTGCACACTCAGGAAAATTAGAGAGGATCCAACTGCAACAATCTTTGAGAAAGAAGACAAGTTTATTTGGATGAACTACAGAGCTGTCTCCCTGCTGCTTGCCACTGGGGAAACCCATTGCCAGAGTCCTCCCCAACTAAAGGTGTCTCAAAGTTTACCTGCAAGTTGATACGGTGGTTAAGAACACATATGGTGTGTTTTAGCCTTCATTCGTCTGGGGACTGAGTTCAAGAACTGCAAGATAATGTTGCAGCACTATAAAACTTTGTGTTGGTCAGAACACATAAGAAGTATCGAGTTCAGTTCTGGTCACCTCATTACAGGGAGGATGTGGAAGCTTTAAAGAAGGTGCAAAGGAGATTTACCAGGATGCTGCCTAGACTAGGAAAACATGTTTTATGTAGAAAAGTTGAGCAAGCTCGGGCTTTTCAAATTTCAAAGTACATTTATTATCAAAGTATGTACAGTATAATGTACATTATACAACCTTGAGATTCATCTCCTTATAGGCAGACACAAAACAAGAAACCCAGAATTAAAGATACACGTGGACTAAGATGTTAACTGTCCTGTGCTATCACCAGTGGGATCATGTGTGACCCATAGTAATGTGGAGCATATTAATGGACACAGGATACCCCCCTAATTTTCATATATTATGTTCATATTATTTTTATTGCTTTGGTTTGTTATTTTGTTCATTCACAATTTGATTAATGTTCAGTTGCATTAGCAACGGTAATATTTTAGTGGGTTGGTTGATGGTTACAAGGGGTAAGGCTTATACAGGTACTTGGGGCAGCTGAGGGGTCCTGGGGGGGCATGGGAGTGCGCAAGTGATGGAGTAGATGGAGACGGCCCGGCAGCATGCATGGTAAGCCGATGCGCTGTGTTCTAGTATTTCCAGAAAGGAAAATAAAGACGTTATTTTAAACTTCTGCACGCCTGGAAGTCCCTTTTGTGTTCAAGTGTGCAACAATCATCAGTTGATCTGCCACCTGTCTTCAGGAGTTTCGGCCCGCTTATGATCAAGACTCCCTCGAGGTGGTGGGCCAGCAGTGCGAAAGCACCACCTCCCACTGGTGAGCTTAAAAACTTGGCATCTGCCTCTATCAGAGTTGTTGGTCAGTTCTATCCAACAGATAGTCTACTCTTCAGTTGTCTATGCAACTACTGAAGGGTTTGCAAGATATGTGTACACTGTCTGACTATCTGCCCCTCTGGACATACTTGGTCCACACCCATGCTGATCCTTTCTCTGCTGCCTCAGCTACAGCCCTGCTGGTTGACTTGATCTCTCTTCTAGTGAAGCCACGGTCACGCAGACACTTCTGGAAAGTGAACGCAATAAACCCACGGCAGCCTACTTCAAATGGATAGCATGAGACCTTCCACCCTCTGTCTCTGCACTCTGATCTTTATTCTGCATACTTGGTTAACTTCCCAGGGGACTGTGAGTTCACCAATAACAACTTCCCTACTGGTGTCAGACCATACGATTATATCTGGACGTAATGTAGTGAAAGCTATTTGCTCTGGGAAACTGCCTTTCCCATCCAGGTCAGCCTTGACACACCGATCATTGTTTGAAGAAAGTATGCTTGATCGTGAGCCTGTGCTGTACACCCTTGACTTGGAGCCTTCTTTCACAAATGATATGCGATGTTCTGTGCAGCATGGGGCATGAGATAAGTTGTGCTGCAGTACTCTCTGCTCAACTGCTTCTGTTACAACTTCCAGAACGTTATCTTTACATGCCGCTGGAAAGATTGACTCTGCACGCACTCAAAATACGTTAAGTGTTCCCTTCTCGCCACAAGCAGCACACCTGTCTGTCTTATCTTCATACCAGGTGCTGAGGTTGGCAAGTGTTGGGAGCAGATCGTACACTGCTCTGCATAGAAAGGAAATGCGGAGCATTTAAAACAATCCAGTAAAAAATTCCAACAAACACCCAAAGTGCAAAGAGAGAGAAAAAAAACAAATCATGTAAACAACAAATGCAAGCAAATGACATTCAGAATGACAGTGAGTCCAGGCTTTATATCTACGGACTCTCTTTCATTCTGAATGCTTTTGACTCCATAGACATGAAGCATGGATTCACTTTCGTTTTGAATGCCATTTGCTTGCTTTTATTGTTTGCACGATTTTTTTTCCCTCTCTGCACATTGGGTATTCGTTGGATTTTTTTAAATGGGTTCTTTTGGGTTTCTTGTTTTGAATCCTGGTCACCTCATTATAGGAAAGACGTGGAAGCTGTAGAGAACGTATGTAGGAAATTCCCCTGGTTCCCCCCCTCCTTCCCTTTTTCCCATTGTCCACGCTCTTCTCCTATCAGATTCCTTCTTCTCCAGCCCTTGACCTTTTCCACCCACCTTGCTTCACCCATCACCTTCCAGCTAGCCTCTTTCTCCTTCCCCCTTCCTTCTCAGCTTGAAGAAGTGTCATGGCCCAAAATGTTGACTGCTTACTCTTTTCCATAGATGCTGCCTGACCTGCTGAGTTCCTACAGCATTTTATGTGTGTTACTTTGGATTTACAGCATTTACAGACTTTCCTCGTGTTTGAGATTTACCAGGATGCTGCCTAAATCAGGAAACTATGTTTTGTGTGGAAACATTGAGCAAGCTAGGACTTCTCTTCCTTGTTCACCCTCTCCTACTAACCGTACAGCTGTTGCATGGATATGTCTATCCAGATCATAAAAGAATGTGAATTATTACTATGTGAACTGCAAGATAAATGCATGGAGCAGCAATATTACTACAGGTGGTCTTTGTAGACCTCACAAAAGCTTATGGCTTGATTAATTAAGATGACAATGGAGAATCCTTCTCGAATTTGGCTTCAGAAATTCACTCCATCCTTTGCCCTCCGCACTATGAAATACAAACTGTGAACCAGATATTCTGATGAGGGTATTAGACATGAAACTTTAACTGTTTCTCTTTTCACAGATGCTGACTGACCTGCTGGGTACTTTCAGCATTTCCTGATTTTAAAATCAGGTGCACAGCATACCCAATATCAATGTACATTCACATCAACCAAGCCTGCATCATGTTCCAAACAGTTTGTGTAAGTAACATTATCTATGCTGAAACAGCTTGGTTAAAGTCATGGTTAGACCTAGTGTATAGCTCTCCAGTACTACAGGTGGGATATTCCCCGGGCCCTTAATCTTTGCTGTATCCAATACTCATAACCATTTGAAACGAATTGAATTGACTTGATTTCTTACATCCTTCACATACATGAGGAGTAAAAATCTTTACATTATGTCTCTGTCTGAATGTGCAATTTGTAATAAATAGTATGTACAGTAAGATATACAACAGAACAGTCAATATAGCTTAGAAATACAATTGTCTCAGCGAGAGTTAATCAGTCTGATGGCCTGGTGGAAGAAGCTGTCCCGGAGCCTGTTGGTCCTGGCTTTAATGCTGCGGTACCGTTTCCTGGTACTGTTGCTGTAAATGTCCTGAATAGTGGGAAGTTCACAACTACAGATGCACTGGGCTGTCCATACCACTCTCTACAGAGCCCTGCGATTGAGGAAAGTACAGTTCCCATACCAGGCAGTGATATAGCCAGTCAGGATGCTCTCAATTGTGCCCCCATAGAAAGTCCTTAGGATCTGGAGACTCATGCCGAAATTCTTCAACCATCTAAAAGAGGTGCTGTTGTGCTTTTTTCACCACGCAGCCGGTATGTACAGAGCAAATGAGATCCTTGGTGATGAGTATACTGGGGAACTTGAAGCTGTTCACCCTCTCAACCCCAGATACATTGATGTTAATAGGGGTAAGCCTGTCTCTGTACCTCCTGCAGTCCACAACCAGCTCCTTTGTTTTTACAACATTGAGGGAGAGGTTGTTTTCTTGACACCACTATGTCAGGGTGATGACTTCTTCTCTGTAGGCTGCCTCATCATTGTTTGAGATTAGGCTAATCAGTGTAGTATTATCAGCAAATTTAATTAGCAGATTGGAGCTATGGGTGGCGACACAGTCATGCGTATGCAGAGAGTAAAGGAGGGAGTTTAGGACAGAGCCCTGAGGGGTTTTCTTATTTTCATATTGTAATAAATCAAATTAGCTGAAATAAGGTTTCTGAAATGATGGGGATCTCAGAAGTAGTGATGGATCATCTCCTCAACATTTCTAGCTAGGTATAGTTAGAAATTTTCCATACATTTGTTTTAAGTTTTAAATACACTTGTGTGCTGCTCCTGGCACACTCTTCTACCTTGATCACAGAACCAGGTTTGATCCTTTGGCTTGATTGTAACAGTAGAGTGAGATTATAAATTGTAATGCTTTCCCTGTCTGCTGCCACTGCTCATGGTACAACAGTGTCTCATGAACATGAAGCCTGGAGCTGTCATGTCCATTTTCAGTCTATTCTGTTTAACACAATAATTTGATTAATGCCTTAGTGTGAAGATGGGCTTGTCTCCACAAGGATTGTATGGTTGTCATCCCTGCCTATGCCATCATGTATAGATGCATTGTAATGGGTAACTTGCCGAGATGAGGTCAAACCAGCTTACTCCTCATGCTGGTCCACTCAACAACCAGCTATGCAGTTATGTCCTTCAGGATATGACAGTTTAGTCACTGAAGAGCCATTCTTGGTGAAGGAGTTCATTATCCCCCAGAGTAAATTATGTATCCCTGCTACCTTCAAGTGAAATCACCAAATGAAGGCAGATAGGAGGAGGAAATCAGAAAGAGGTTTGAATGCCAGTGTTTGACCTGATGACAAGAAACTTCATTGGACTCAGAGTTAATGTTGAGGGCCTTCCCACTTTGAAACCACAGTATGGTCACCTCTCATGGACAAGTTCAGCTGGTCAAATAGATGAGCCCATTTTCTTGTCTGAAGAGCACTGATAAACCAGGAACATGAGCTTCTGCAGATGCTGGCAATCCAGAGTAACCCACAAACACAAAATGCTGGAGGAACTCTGCAGGCCAGGCAGCACCTATGGGAAGAATTAAACAGATGCTCTTTTGTGCTGTTATGTCCTGATGAAGGGTCTCAGCCCAACATTTCAACTGTTTATTTCTCTCCATAGATGCTGCCTGACCTGCTGAGTTCCTCCAGCATTTTATTGACAAACCAGTGCTATTCATAGGTCACATTAATAGTTTAATTGTTAAAGTACTGGGACTAGTTGTTTTAAAAGCCAGGTTATTTAAAGATCTAAGCCTTAATTTTCCAGGTGCAGCAGTGAGCACATTTTTGGCTTGCTTGTCCTGACTGCTTCATTGCCCTACTGCTAATATAGCAACTGCACCATCACCCTTTCCTGTGAAATAAAGAGAACCATTCTATTAACCTCCTTTCATTTTTCTATTATAGTTACTTCTTGCATATTTTGTATGTGGCTTCCAAAATTGCTTTGGTGTTCATTTTTCCTTGAGGAAAACAGATTTTCTTTCTGGATCTCACACTTCCTCATGTAGCATTCCTTACCTGTCCAAAGTGCTTCGATTCAAAAGTGCTCTGGCTCTGTAGCACAGAACATGATTTCGAAGTATGGCACCCTGGGTTTTATCTCTGATGTTTTCAACCAAACTTTTGTGCATTTTAACATTTATTTAAAAGGCCTTCCTGGATGTACACACACACAATTAAACAGTAAATGGTGGTCTAGCTTGACAGCAATCAAATTCTTGTATTACAGACAATATTTTTCAAAATGGTTCTCTTCGTCCAAATGAAATTTTTCACGGAACTACCGAAAACAATGCTTAGATGCACGGTGTTGGCTTTTCACTTGCATGTTCTATTTATCTAAGGGAATGTTGTAACAACGATGTAGGATTACAACATGTTTTGCCAAAGATCCATAATTTTGCAGGCTTGAAGATCAGCGCCAATGAGTCCCAAGTGTTGATCCCTGGCATTCACTTCATGTTGGCAGGAATTTCCTAAAATAAGCAGTCACTCAAGTCAGTTGGCTTCATTTCGTACAATACAGATTTGCAAAGAAATTCCACTTTGAAAATACTTTGCTACTTCTAAAGAAGATTGCATTGAAAAGTTAGGGTGGTGGTCCCCTTCAGTCATAATCTGTTGTTTTTATTTTTGATTTTTAAAAAAAAAAATAAACTGGTTGAGCTGTGCTTAGACCTCCTAATGGAACACTTGGAAGGAATTGCTGGAGATCAGCATCCAAGGTAGGAATCACATCATGAAGATAAACTGTCTTGATCTGTTCTTACATAGCATTCCATGGACCAGTGCTATATTTTTTTTGGAAGTTTTCCACATTTTTGTATGCGGCTTACTTTTTTTTTAAAAACAAGTTTTGAGGTAATTTTAGTATCTGTGTTTCAATCAGCTACACACATTAGTATATATTCTTTCATCTTTCACACATTGCCATAACCAGGTGAAACATTTCTCATGGGACTGGCACATATTATAGCACGTCATAGGGCTACATGTTTTTTCCCAATACTCTTAATGCTTGTGAGACGTAGTGAGTGGGGTGTGAAGTTAATTTCGGGGAAGGTTTCCCTGATTAATGATTAAAAATGATCTATTTGTCACAAGTACATCAAAATATACAGTGAAATGTAGTGTTTGCATCAAATCAAATTAGTGAGGATCATGTTGGGCAGCCCGCAAGTGTCGCTATGCTTCCAGTGCCAACATAGCAGGCCCACAACGCAGTAACCTTTGGAATGTGGGAGGAAGTGGAGCACTCAGAGGAAGCCCACACAGTCATGGTAAAAACATACAAAAATGTACACAGACGGCAGTGGGAATTGAACCCCGATCTTACAGCTAGCACTGTAAAGTGTTATGCTAAACACTACACTAATCTGCATGGCTTTTTAATATTATTCCTCAACCTCTAACAGGTCCTATTTCCTAGAATACCAGAATGCTTTGAACTTAAACTTGTTTTCTCAGAGTGTTTTTCTGGATTGGGCAATAGAACAAGGATGACATGGCAGAGTGCCTCTCATGTCTCTGAAATGGTATTGATGCACTTCCAATCTTTCAAAAGCATCATTTCACAACCTATTTGTGGCTCATTAAATTCAAAGCATAAAAAAAATCTCAGTACTTATATAAAAAAAAGAAACATCACTCTTAGGACACAACCTGTTCAAAGACACTTGACTGCCCATTTAAAAAAAACAAAACCAAAGCAAAGTTATAAGGAGGAGGCATGGTCGAAGAGATGGGCTGGCAGGATGGGTGATGGAGTTTTATATAGTAAGAGAGGAAATGATGAAGCAGTTGCTTAAGATCATTCTAAAATGTTTTAAGGAACAATGGTTTCTTTTACTTCTTGAACAAATCAGCAAGAAAAATATAAAGTTCACCGGGACAGAGAAACATCCAAACATTTATTGATGACTCCCCCCACTAGAATGTCAATGATTTTGTGTATGCACTCCTACTGACTATGTCATAGAAAGGCTAACTCAATAGAGGGTCATATAGTCACTTAAACCGACACACTACAAACGCAATATTGCTCATGCTGATTGAAAACATGAACAAAAAGTGACCTGAATTGTTTCCATTCAGACAAATTTCCCAAGTAAATGAAGATGGCCAAATCTGGATATCATTTGTTTGTTATGTGCTATGTCACATGACGTGGGCAATCGTGGTCTTTCCATGATCATGCTTGTTCTTGCCTATTTTTTCTGCAGAAGTGATTTGCTATTGCCGCCTTTGGGGCAGTGCCTTTACAAAATGGGTGACCCTAGCCGTTATCAGTACTCTTCAGAGATAGTCTCCCTGGCATTAGTGGTCATACAACCAGGGATTGTGATATGCAACAGCTACTTCGATGATCATTCAACACCTGCGGTCATGGCTCCACATGACTCTGATCGAGGGACTAAGCAGATGCTACATCTTGCCCAAGGGTGACCTGCAGGCTAGCAGAGGGAAAGAGTGCCTCATACCTCCTTTATTAGAGACACATCTCCACTCTGAATATATTATTCTTTTTAAAATAAAATCATATTCTTGGCCACATACCCAGTGTCCATCCACTTTGCAGTTACTAAGAGGAATTTTTCTTTGAGATTCCCATTGTCTACTTCCACTATTCTGATATTGGCTAATCAGGGTCTCTGACAACAAGCAATATAGGGGTTCTTCAAAAAAAGAAAACATAAATGGATAGTGAAAAAGTCCTGTGTAAATGTGTAGAATCTGATCTTTTTTGGAATGAAAACATTCCTACTTCATGTGTTCTGTGGAGCTCACCATTGAATGTATTTGGTTTGATGAGCCCAAGGTTTCTGGGTAAGTTTGCATTCTTAGGAGAGCCTGTAAAGCTTTGAGATGCATGAGATCTTTGGCTACCTCATATGGTTTACTCTTTACTGTGCTATTTTGATTCATCCGTCAGCATTGGTCTTTCAGCTAGTTTTTAATCCCAATCACCAAATGTTCTGACAAGAAGAGATACCCCGTGATCCACTCAATAGGCAAAACCGTGGTTTGGAGTTGGTGAGCTGATTGCCCACAGAAAGTATAACAATGTACACTTTAATAGAAGCATTTTTAGAAACTAAGGGACACAATGGTCTTTCCGTTATTGACATGGTATTGGGTATGCTATTAAGTAATATAGAATTATATTTTAAAATAGAAATAAATCCAAATTTGACTGTTGTCATTTACTTGGGAAATTAACCTAAATGGCAAAAATTCAGGTTACTCAGCAAGAGCAATATTACATTTATAGAGTATAATTTTATGTGATTACACAATTCTATGCTTGGGTAGTCTTTCTATAATACAAGTATGAAGAGTAGGCATGTCACATCATTGATATTCTGCTTGGGGAGCCATCATTAAAGGTTTGTGTTTTTTTTAAAATACCAATGGGATTTAAACTTCCTCCTGCTGATCCAGACCAGAACAAAAAGAGCCGTTGTTCCCTAAACAACACACATACACACACAATTGTTTCTCAAGATATTTCATTGTTCTTTAAGACACTTCAGAATAGTCTTCATCTCTCTTCCTCACATGTTAATTGTCAATCCTTTCTGAATTTGAATTCTAATTTATACAGAATTTTGCCCACATGTTCTTCATTTTATATATTGAGGAATAACAATTAGTAACCATTTGAGCATGCTGGTAATGGATCCACTTTTCAATAACTTGGCCCTTACCTTTCAATAAGGACTCCTAATGCTCTGATTGCTTTTAGTTAGTTATGCATCCTTTAACCTCCTGGTGATTCAGACAAAATCTTAGTAGCGAGCTTGATTAGGGCTGAAGGAGAGTTCTAGACTACTGTGACCATTCTCTGCACAAGGCAGGGTTGTGTATGCAAATATGATACCAAATTCAATACTTTACTGTTGTGTTACAATCTTTGGACTTCTTGGCATTAAGCACATGTCCATTCTTAGAGATCAGCATTTACCAAATGTGAGCAAATCTCTTCCAGCCACTGGGGAGTATTTCTACTGAATGAATGGGTGCTACATTGCTGGCATGGAGGGTGGGGGAGCCAACTGTTCCTGTGGGATGCAGGGTTGCAAAGGGATGTGGACAGGCTGGAGTAAAACAGTACTTGTAGGAGACATGTTCCTTGTGCACGGAGGCTCTCTAAACTATAGCTAGGCATCCTTGGTATGTGATTGGCAGTGAGGTGGCTGTATGGATATGAGTGCACTATGGTGAAGGCTGCATTGCCGGAAAATGCCCATGGCCATTCTGCCAGTTGCTGTGGGCTGGATGAAAAGTCAATGAAGTCTCCTGCCATTGAGTAGGGAGTGTGAGTGACCTCTAAAGTAGCAGGCATCAGCAAATTGTGGGATGCAGCAGATATCAGAAACAGCAGTCTGAAATGGTTCTGAGGCTAGGATGTAGCTGTGAACCTGAACTTCACAGACGAAGCAGTCAAGACACAACTTTGAGGTTGCATTTGAGTTTGCAGAAGATCAGAGATCTTAGAAAGGACAAAAAATATAATTTCAGCATTGGCCTTTCAAGTAGCCAAGTTTCCAAGGGTATAGTGAATGAAACATGGTTTTTTAGTGAGTATGCAAGATTTATTAAGTCCATAACCTTACTGCAAATGAATCTTGCATTATCGCTAATGTCACTTTATAGCAGAAAATGAGAGCTTGGGAAAACAAAGTTCCTGCCCAAACATGAGGAGACAAATTTACTGAAAGGTGCTAAGATGCTTGAATTTGCAAAAAAGTTGCTCTTCCTGGGTTTAAACTGATTTTCAACAACTTAATACCATTAATTTCATATTAAGGAAGAAGAGTTTCTAGCAAACTCTTTTTTTTCCTCTTCCAAAGTGGCTGCTTGACCTGTTCAATATTTTCAGCAATTTCTATTTTTATTTTGTATTTCCAGCTTCCACGATATTTTATTTTGTTTTAAAATACCTTCTCCCAAAAAGTGTGAGATCTTTAATTTAGCAAAGCAAAACTAATAAGAATAAATGCTTGGCAAAAGAGAAACTGCTATATACCAGCAGCAGTACAGATTTAGGTATTGAGATCACGTGAATTCAGACAAATCTCTCCCTTAATCTTAAAACTGAGCAAAATTTATTTGTAACTCTGTAGTAATGGTTACACTAAGTAATTATTAGTTTACAGCTGGAAATGGAACTTAAGGACTAAGAGTATTTCCTGTCCCATATCCCACAATGTAAATTCTATGTCATTGCAGTGTTATAATTTTATGATAGCTCTCCAAATATATTTAACCTCATTGCTTTTGAGTGTGTTTTTCAGAGATTTTGGCATACCTTCCAAGATGAGATGTTAACCAAACAGTTCAATTCAATGGGAAGAACTTGCTGAGAAACATACTTACTGCAATAGGAAAACCATTGCAGCAGGAAACATCTCTTTTATGATCATAGCCATTTACTTAAAAATAGAGAGTCGATCAGACACTGTTAATAAGTGCCATGGGAGTGAAATGCTCTCTGGTTATAGAACAGCCTGACTAGAGTACAAAAGGGAGGTTTTGATCCTTCCTAATTTCATGGAGGTTTGCAAACCTTTCATTTTTTGTCCACGCACAGTGTCATTTATGACTTGCATAGGGATTATTAGATATTCACCATTTCTCAATAGCCAACTCACTTCAGTCAATTGAATTATTAGGAAATGACTGGGAACATTTTTGAGTGTATCCAAGATGGGATTAAAATGAGTTCTCCCAATAGCTAAATATTTTTAGTCGCTTCCTGGTGTCATGTTAACTTCACTTTCAAGGCCTCTACAAGTCATGTTTTCAATAGTTATTACTTATTATTTTGTATTTTTCTCTTTTTGCATTTGCACAGTTTGTTGTCTTTCATACATTGGCTTGACCATCTTTTGTTGTGTGGTTTTTCATTGATTCTATTGTGTTGCTTTGTATTTACTATGAATGACCACAAGAAAATGAATCTCAGGGGAGTATATGGTGACATACATGTACCTTGGTTATAAATTTACTTTGAACTTCACAGAGCAGAAGATACTAGATCTGATTAAGGGATGCCAAAAATTGTGACTGCTGCAAGAAATCTATATCAACACAGATTCCTACATTTGGTTACTTTCCAGTGGCTCGCCCTGCCCTCAACTGTGCAAGTTTATGTTACAGTGAAAACAAGATTAGGCACAGGTTTACACAGGAATAAATTACTCCCACACACTGAATAAGCTGTTGGTTGAAGAAACAATGCGTGGGTGCAGAACTAAGAAGCTTTAGAACAGTTCAAGGTTTTGAGAGAGAGGACCAAAGAAGTTAAGAAGAAAGTGAATCATAGGAAAACCCATGCTTTCCCAATGTCTTGGTATGTAACTAACTGAGGAGATTGAGTGAATGCAATACATCAAGTGCTAAATTTGAAATTTCACACATCTTGCATTAGATCAAGGTATTGCAATGGATTTTAGAGATGTGATAGGGCAATGTCTGAGGATCCCACTACTGATTGAAAGCCATTGTAATGTCTGTTAATGCTAAGGTTAAACCGAGTCCGCCAGCAGTACTATTCAATGGAAAAATCACTGTTGTTTTCAGCATGAAAGGAAGAACATAAGACCAAGTGGTCCCTGAAATAATAGGTTGGCAAAGGGAGGTTGAGCTGCTTAGAAATCCAAAAGTGCAACTTTCCTGAATTTCACTACAGGACCAGATTGTTTTTTTTGTTGAAAATGAGTTCTTATACAGTAGGATAATGACCCAAGACTGTAGATGCACCATAGGTGGTTGTAGATGCACCACAGAAAGCATCTTATCTGGTTGCATCACAGCTTGGTACAGCAACTGCTCTGACCAAGATCACAATAAACTGCAGCAGCTTTTTGTGATGTGCTAAACACAGCTCAGCACAACAGGGGGGAAAGCCAACCTCTGCTCCATGGTCTCTTGTCTTCTTTACTGAGGCAGCAATCTACTCAAAGACTCCTCCCAACCTGGATATTCACTCTTCTCACCTTCCCAAGGAGCACAAGATACAAAAGTCTGAAAGCAGTTACACCATCTTCAAGGAAAGCTTCTAACCCACTGTTATAGGACTATTTGTACTTAAAGATGGATGCTTCACATCACAATCTACCTCATCTAGCCTTGTACTTACTGTCTGCCTGCATTGCATTTTCTCTGTAACTGTAACCTTACATTCCTTTTCCCTTGTTCTACCACAACACACTGTTAAATGATCTGTATGGATAGCATGCAAAACAAAGATTTTTACTCTGTACATTAGTATGTAACAATAAAATATTACTTTTCCAACTTACACATTTCATTCATTCATTCTCCTGGCCTGCAGTTGTTGGGAGCAAATGAGAAGTTAAATTTTGGAAGACAATCTCCTTTTGAATCATCTTCATGATTAATAGCCCTCAACTGAAAGTGGTTTTTTTGTTATCTGTGCTGTTAACTTTTAAATCCCATCCCCCCATCCACTATGTTCCTTCCACCCTGGAGATTGAAGTTGTACCAGCTTTAGTTGGGGAATTCAAAGACTAATCCGACGGTCATGTTTTCTTCTGGAGCAGATCATTAACATGTCATGTTAAAATCTGTCTCTTTGTTGATCCAGTATTTGCACCATTAATGTTCAGTTCCTGTCAGACAAACCAAGTAAAATCAGCTCTTAATTCTCGATGCTACGTTCCTTACAAATATAGTTCTCCTCCAGCAAAACTGTAACTACATTGTCTGTTTTAAATTTTACTGCTATTATGCACTTGTATTAACCACAATAATTTATTACCAGTAAAGATCAAGAACTTGTTAAGAAAGACATTTCTTTTTTTAAAAAAATCATACGAGAATTTCTGCAGATTTTCCTTATTAACATCTTCAATGTTGACATTTATTTCAAGGGGAATAAAATATAAAAGCAAGGAGATAATGCTGAGCCTTTCTAAGACACTAGTCAGGCCGCACTTAGAGCATTGTCAACATCAGAAAGGATGTGTTGTAATTGGAGACAGTCCAGAGGACGTTCACAAGGATGATTTTGAAAATGAAAGGGTTAACACATGAGGAGCGTTTGGCAGCTTTGGGCCTGTACTCACTGGAATTTAGAAGAATGCTGGGGGGAATCTCATTGAAACCTACCGAATGTTGAAAGGACTATATAGGGTGGATGTGGAGAGGGTGTTTCCTATGGTGGGGGTATCCAGGACTAGCAGGCACAGCCTCAGAATTGAGAGGTGACCATTTAGAACAGAGGTAAGGAGGAATTCTTTTAGCCAGAGTGGTGAATCTGTGGAATACTCTGTCACAGACTGCGGTGGAGACCAAGTCCGTGGATATATTTAAGGCGGAAGTTGATCGTTTCCTGAGCTTCTAATGTGTGCTCCTTTGCTGTAGGTGACCCTTCCTTTTTTCTCCCCAAGAGGTATTTTCTCCAGATCATCTAATTCATCTCCCTCCTAAGCAATACAACCAAACCACAGATTCACTAGTTATTTATATTAGTGCTATTAGGACAAGCATCAGTATATCCAATGTGCTTTGAGAGGCTAGAATTAGCTCAGTCAGCTGTATCGTGGGCACTAGCCACTCAGCATTGAGGTCCTCTTCAAAAAGCAATGCGTCAAAAGGAAGCATCCATAATTAATGACCCCTATCTCCCAGGACATGCCTCCTTCCCATAGCTACAAACAGGGAGGAACCTGCATTATAGGAACAACCTCTTCCACTCCACCATTTTATTTTTGAGCAGACATTGAACAAACCAATGAACACTACCTAAACAATAGGAGTTCTGCAGATGCTGGAAATTCAAGCAACACACATCAAATCAAAGTTGCTGGTGAACGCAGCAGGCCAGGCAGCATCTCTTGGAAGAGGTACAGTTGACGTTTCAGACCGAGACCCTTTGTCCTGACAAAGAGTCTCGGCCTGAAACGTCGACTGTACCTCTTCCTAGAGATGCTGCCTCGCCTGCTGCGTTCACCAGCAACTTTGATTTGATGTGTGTTGAATGAACACTACCTCACTATTTTTGCTCTGTTATGGCACAACTTATTTAATTTAAAATTTTACAATATATTGTAATTTATATTTTTTAATGTATTACACTCTACAGCTGTTGCTAAACAACAAATTTCATGACATGCGTCAGTGGTATTAAATCTGATTCTGATCTTCAAGAGGAACCTTGATGACTAAAGACTACTGATAACAGACTCCATCACTAAAGACCCTTAAAATCCAGCACATGCCCTCTTCTAATTATTATCATTGTGGAGAATGTGCAGGAGTGTGAAGACCCACATTCAATGCTTTAGGAATAACTTCTTCCCCTCTACCATCAGATTCCTGAATCCTCAGCAAATTTCACATTATACAAGACGGTGATAATAAACCTAATTCTGAAGAGGGTTCTCTGATATTGTAGCTGTCATCATTCATATGAAATATTAAATCAACACCCTGCATCAGGACCATGTCACAGGACCCAAGGTACTTCCTTGAAGACTAGTAACTATTGTCAATGGTCAAGCCAGTATTTATCTCTCCAAAGGGCAAATGATTTAATCATCATTATATTACTATATGTGAAAACTTGGTGTGTATAAATAGGTTGCAGCATTTCCTAAACAGAAACAGTTTGAAAGTACTTTATTATTCCAAGAAGCTTTGGGACCATCTGAAAGTCATGATACAGCACTATGAAATGCTAGTAATGCTTCGTTTTCAACATGGCAAGGTATAACTGCCCAATCTGCTCACATAGATACCCTATAAAATTTCAACATTTTCTAAATATTCAGGGTGTTTTAAAGAAATATCATTAAGCATTATATAAATGATTACCCCTCACTTTATATTGAATGATTTTGACTTACTTATGACTACAAAATCATTCATACAATCCAATATGTGAATATATTGCTCACTATGTTTTAAACCTCAACAAAGTGCATGAAGTATTTTAATTTTGTTTCAGATTAAGCTAGAAATACTTCAAGGGTCAAGCAGCATCTACAGAAACAGAAGCAGAGTTAATATTTCAGGTCTCTTCATTATGAGTGAAAAATTGATAAAACAAGCATTTTTAAATTGCTTGAGGTTGAGAAAGAGAGGTTGAGGGAACAAAGAAAAAGTCTGTGATTGAGTAGAGACCAAGCTTGTCCAGGTGATGCAATTGCTTTTGTTGCCGCCTAAGAGGAGGAAAATTAATATGCGTTAATCATAACAGTCTGTCCGAAGACTGTAATTAGAATAAAATGAATGAAAGCTCAAGAAAGGGACAAATAATCATGAATTACAAGAAGCAGAACTTGGCATTGCACTCCATTCCCTGACTAATATTCAAAATTAGTTATTATCATTTTTCAGCACCCAAGAGAGAGGAGAATGAAATGATTGTTACTCTGGCTCTGGTGCAGCATATAAAAACAATTATAGTAAGATCACAATAAAAAAACAATATAAATATAAAAGCAATCTTATAAAACACAATATGTAAGTAACTGTATGAGTGATTTATGAGGAGGCTGTCCAGAGACTTGTTTTGTAGTTACTGTAAAGCTCTCCTAGTGCGTCCTTGGGATTTGAGAGACCTGTGGGTGGATTTGCTGATTGCTGCAGGCACCTTCTTCTGTGGGGGAATCTCTGTTCCTGGCCGCATTTCCAACCTGTGAATTGTTTGGGGTAATGAGCACTTCTCAGGAATGAAACCCTGTTATAACCCAGGGAAGACCAGCCTCTATTTCTTTTCTGTTAAGTTCCTAACTAATTCTCCTTTGAAGGCCATGATTGAATCTGCTTCCACTGCTCTAGCAGGCAGTGCACGCCTAATCTTAAGCATATCCCATGCAAAATAAAACCTCCTCATCTTACCTCCTGTGTTTTTGCCAAGCACCTTGCATCTCTTCTCTGTAATGAGATACAAGGTGTCTGGCATGATCATCACCTAGCTGATCAATCCATCAATTATTGGTTCCAGTTTATTTTTATTTACTCCACCTGAACTTTTTCCAGTGCTCTACAACTCTGCTGTTTACTGCTCAAAGGAGAATAATTTCAGCCTGTCTGCATACTTTTGGTTTTTTGTTCCTGATAGCTTCACAAAATAGCTCTCCAAAGCTTTCGAGTCGTTTCAAGAGTGTAGCCCAGAACAAAACACAATGCATAAACACGAGGAATTCTGCAGATGCTGGAATTTCAAGCAACACACATCAAAGTTGCTGGTGGACGCAGCAGGCCAGGCAGCACATCTAGGGAGAGGTACCGTCGACATCTCGGGTCCTGACGAAGGGTCTCGGCCCGAAATGTCGACTGTATCTCTTCCTAGAGATGCTGCCTGGCCTGCTGCATCCACCAGCAACTTCGATGTGTGTTGCTACAAAACACAATGCTCCACCTGGAGCTCAGTTCACACCCCCGATTGGCGTGATTGGCTCAGCATAATTTCCTGTCATTGTCCTCTACAGCTTTGAAATTCCAGCTCACCCAAGGCTGTGCAGTAGGGTGCCAAAAGATGTTTGTTTGTTAATTTAGAGATGCTGCACAGAACAGGCCTTTCTAGCCCAGTGAGCCGCACCACTCAGAATTAGGTTTATTATCACTGGCATAGGTCATGAAATTTGTTGTTTCTGGCAGCAAAACATTGCAATACATAATAATATTTAAAAAACTGCAGATTACTTGGACATGATTCCATGAGGTTATTGTAGCTGGGGCTGGTTGTGGGGATATGCTCCCACCACCTATTGAATGTTCCCAATGGTATGTGTCTCAAACAGCCTCTGACAACCAAGTCCAGCTCCTGGCCTTAGCTACCAAGCCAGGCAGAACCATTTCTACTGACAGGAGAAGGGACAAAGGCAGGTTACTAGCACCTTAAAACCAGTCACTTTGAGTAGATGGGGCTTTATCAGCTGTGCTTGGCAGCTCATCTAGAAGAAAAACTCTGATCTCAAACCTTCGCTGCCTTGCGGCTGTACCCACTCACGGAAAAGGCTTCAGGAGTGAACCCCAAGGAAATATCCAGACCTGGAGTCCCTAAGGTAGTTCTATTTGAATTCAATGCTGACTGGCAACTCCTACAAATCCGCTGGTGCCAAAACTGGATTGGTCTCTGCCACTCCTTTGGATTTATCTGCAGTGTAGAGAGGGTTAGCCTACTACATGGGCAAAAGCTTGCTCTCCAAATGTACTGCCCTAACTTGTGTACTGAGTTGCATATCGCATTCAGCTGGGATGTAACATCCATGTTCAACTCTGAACAACGGAGGACCTCACCCATATATTAAAAAAAATTAAATTAAATAAGTAGTGCAAACAAAGGAGAAAAAATACTGACATAATATTCATGGATTCATTGTCTATTCAGAAATCTGATGGTGGAGGGGAAGTGGTTCCTGAAACATCGAATGTGTGTCTTCAGGCTCCTGTATCTGCTCTTTGATTGTGGCAATGAGAAGAGGGCAAATCTTGGGTGATGGAGGTCCTTAATAATGGATGCCTCCTCCTTTTTGAGTCAATGCCTTTTGAAGGTGTCCTTGATGAGGTGTCAGAATTGAAAACACCCTCTGATGCCCTGAGCCGTAATATCATCATGAGGCTCGTCATGAGGCACATAAAGACCCTGCTGCCCCCCTCACTGGACCCCCTGCGGTTCGCGTACCGTCCCAACCGTTCAACAGACGACGCCATTGCCATCACCCTTCACCTGCCCCTAACCCCCCTGGACAAAAAAGACACGTACATTCGAATGCTGTTCATAGACTTCAGTTCAGCATTCAACACAATCATTCCTCAGAAACTGATTGGAAAGCTGAGCCTACTGGGCCTGAACATCTCCCTCTGCAACTGGATCCTAGACTTCCTGACTGGGAGACCTCAGTCAGTCCGGATTGGAAGCAGCATCTCTAACACCATCATACTGAGCACGGGGGCCCCCCAGGACTGTGGTGCTCAGTCCACTGCTGTTCACTCTGCTGACCCACGACTGTGCTGCAACACACAGCTCGAACCACATCATCAAGTTCGCCGATGACACGACCGTGGTGGGTCTCATCAGCAAGAACGATCAGTCAGCATACAGAGAGGAGGTGCAGCGGCTAACAGACTGGTGCCAAGCCAACAACCTGTCTCTGAATGTGAACAAAACAAAAGAAATGGTTGTTGACTTCAGGAGGACATGGAACGACCACTCTTCGTTGATCATCGGCGACTCCTCCGTAGAGATTGTTAAGAGCACCAAATTTCTTGCTGTTCACCTGGCAGAGAATCTCACCTGGTCTCTCAACACCAGCTTCATAGCAAAGAAAGCCTAGCAGCATCTCTACTTTCTGCAAAGGCTGAGAAAAGTCTATCTTCCACCCCCCATCATCACCACATTCTACAGAGGTTGTATTGAGAGCATCCTGAGCAGCTGCGTCATTGTCTGGTTCGGAAATTGCACCATCTCGGATCGCAAGACCCTACAGCGGATAGTGAGGTCAGCTGAGAAGATCATCGGGGTCTCTCTTCCCGCCATTACAGACATTTACACTACACGAGGCATCTGTAAAGCAAACAGCATTATGAAGGACCCCACGCACCCCTCATACAAACTCTTCTCCCTCCTGCCATCTGGCAAAAGGCACCGAAGTATTCGGGCTCTCACAACCAGACTATGTAACAGTTTCTTCCCCCAAGCCATCAGACTCCTCAATACCCAGAGCCTGGACTGACACCAACCTACTGCCCTCTACTGTGCATGTTGTCTTGTTTATTATTTATTGTAATGCCTGCACTGCTTTGTGCACTTTACGCAGTCCTGGGTAGGTCTGTAGTCTAGTGTAGCTTTGTGTTGTTTCACTTAGTTCAGTGTAGTTTTTGTATTGTTCATGTAGCACCATGGTCCTGAAAAATATTGTCTCGTTTTTACTGTGTACTGTACCGGCAGTTATGGTCAAAATGACGATAAAAAGTGACTTGACTTGCCTTCACATCGCGCTAACCGCTACGCCACTGTGGTGCCTCAAAAATGACTCTTGATGATCGTCATGTCCGTTATATTAATTTCATTCTTTATCCATTTTATTTAGGGATACAACACAGTCACAGGCCCTTCCAGCCCTACTATCCCGTGCTGCCCAATTACACCATGTGTCGATCAACCTATTAACTCATATGTCTTTGGAAAGTGGGAGGAAACGGGAACACCCAGAGGAAACCCATGTGGTTACAGGGAGAATGTACAAACTTTTTTTTAATATACAGACAGTGGTGAGAATTGAACCCAGGTTACTTGACACTGTAATAATGTTGTGCTAACTGCTATACTACCCAGTTCCATTGCCAGACTCCAGATGCAAATTTCAGTTGCATGCAGAGTAATTACAATTAGATGAGTGTCCTGCATTTTTGGGAATAAGTTGTTGTCAGGTGAGACTGGGCCAGGTTCACGGAGTCAGGTTAATTGATCCATGCTGCATCTGGGAGAGGGATGCATTTGAGAGAAAGGAGGGATCGGGACCTTGAGTCATTGGTGGAGGAGACCAAAGGAAATTGAACATATCCCCTCCATCGAGGGTTGCCAAGAATGATAGTGGCAAGGAGAGGACTCCAGATAATGGTAATGATTGATCAAAGGCTGAAAATGCCTGTGGAAAAAACAATAGGGACAGGGGTAACATTGATTGAAGAACGAGTCTTGCGTGGGGCTGGGATTCAGTGGTGGAGAGTGGTTGATGCCTGGATGTCGAGCAACTGGAATAATTGGAGAATGGTCGTGGGGTTGAGGCATTGGCCTTGGGGAACAACAGGGTTGGGTGTTTCAGGAGTCTGGAATGGTTATAGGATTGTGACATGGGCCTGTGAGGAGGTAAATGGAGAAGGGCAGTTTGGGATTCAAATGTTCTGATATTAAGGGTTAGGAATCCAGAACTGAAACACAGGAGAAGTCAGCAGCATTATTAGGAATGGGCCAGAAGGATGAAGGACATGCACACACAAAAGAAGGGTCAATAATCTAGCTTCCTCTCATCTGTATAGCTGCTTGCTCACAATTATGTGCCAAATAGTCTTTTACAAAAAGGCACATCCTAAATGGACATTTGTAAATTGAAGGTATGGAGAGAAGGGCAATTGAAAATAGGGCTCTTTAAAATAAAATTAAAATTAATTTAAAACCATTAATTCTCATGGCTTTTGATAAGAGCACAAGACATAGGAGCAGAGTTAGTCCTATTGAGTCTGATTTATTTTCCCTCTCTGCCTGACCAATGCATTATAAAGTCTCAGCATTGAATCCTTGCATTTATATTCTAGTCTTCTCAAAATGAATGCCAACATTGTATTTGCCATCCTTATCTTTAACCTTTAGGGAGCCCTGCACCAGAACTCCCAAGTTCCTCTATACCCATGGTTTCTGAATTCTTTCCCCATGTAGAAAATAATCTACATCTTTATTCCTTCTACTAGTGCATAACCATACACTTCTCTACACTGTATTCAATCTGCAGCTTCTTTGCCCATTCTCTTAATCTGTCCTTGTCCTTCTTCAAACTCCCTGCTTCTTCAACACTACCTGCTCCTTCACCTATCTATGTATTAAATGCAAACTTGGCCTCAAAGCCATTGATTCAGTCATCCAAATCAATAACATATAATGTTAAATGTAACGGACCCAATACTGACCTCTGCAAATCACCACTAATCACCGGCAGTCAACCAGAAAATGCCCCTTTTATTTCCACTCTCGGCCTTCTGCCAATCAGCCATTTTTCGGTCTATGCTAGTACCTTCCCTGTAATACCATGGATATAGCTATTTTACAGAGTTAATTTGTCCTTCATTTTCTATCATCATGTTTATCACCTTATATGATCCTATTGTTAACTTCTTACTATTTATGAAACTGTACAGCAGCAAAATATTACAGTAAAGAGGCCTGGAGCATTGATTCAGAGATCAAGTTTAAATCCCACCAAGATGACTGTGGAATTTAATTTCCAGAAATTAAATAGCCTGGAAGTCAAAAATTATAAAGAAACCAGATTGTTGTGTAAAAATCTGCTTCACTAATGCCCTTGAGGAAAGGAAAATTGCATCTTTACTCACCATGCTGTCCTGGTCCAACCAGTGTGGTTGATCCTTAACTCTCCTCTGAAATGACTTTGCATACCAATCGGGTCTGGGGTCCATTAAGGATGGAGAATGCATGCTGTCTCGCCAGTAATGTCACACATCTTGTCAAGGAACAGGCTATTGATTCCCATTGAGCAATGCACACTACCAATTGGCCAACATTATCAAAGCAAATGCCAAATGAACCCTGGGCATTTCAAACAGAATATGTCCCAATATTGTGCAATTTTATCATTTATAAATAAAAGCAACATGATGAGATGCTGTTTATGTTGCAGATATTTTATTAGATGTTTTATAAGCTGTAGTACACCATGTTGGTAAAAGTACAACCAGAATAAATAGTTCTTAAAGTAAAACATTTTTACGATTATTGATTCCAGCTGACATTCATTGCCTAGAAGCTTTTCCAAGACAATATTGGGACTTGAATTAGCAGATGCAATGCATCTTGTTGCAAATTATACAGAATTAACTGGCTTAACCCAAACATTCTTGACAGATGATCTCATTATTTTCTGTGTTGTTAAACAGACCACTTCACTTGGTATGGTTAACATTTCATATCATATATCATTTAATAAAAATCTACAGTTTAACTTTCTGTGGCATATTTTTTCATTGAGTGAAAGGGAACAGGCTGTTTATGGGTTGTAATTATACTGTCTAAAGAAAGAAGCAAAAGCAGCCCTACATATGTCACATCTAACATCTGATTTCAGAAAATTTAAAGGCACAATGCCCTTTTTTGTAATGATCCACCCAGACAAATCGGTTTGAGGAAAAATGTTGTATTGCAAAACTTAGAGCGCGCTGCGCTGTTGCTAAGGAAAAATATAATAATATGTTCTATACTTAAAACTGTCATAGTTTTTTTTTAGGAATGAGAGTTAATGTTGCTGCCTTGACACCAAATCCCATACCATCAGCATTGTGGCAGTCAACATGAATAAGAATTTACCTGGACCAGTCATATAAATAATATGACTTTGAGTGCATGCCATATATTACATGGTTCACCTACTTACTCCCTGAAAACTTTTCAACATCTGCTGGGCACCAAACAAGAACCTGATGAATCAAAAGGAGATCTACACTTTCCTTATGAAACAAATCTATGTAATTTTCTCCATATCCAATACCTGACACTTGGAATTAATAGGTCACTTCTGTATCTAGAGATAGCAATTGATCAAAACTGGCAGAACTTGCAAACCCAATAATACCTTGCACCTGGGGCAAAGATGCAAAATGCAAGGGAACATCATGACTTTTACATTCTCCAAAGGTCACACACAGCTCTTCAATGAGATTCTGGGGGCCATCACAAGCCAGGTGGGTTACACCCTATAGGAACGGGACAAGAAGATTCATAAAGCGAGGATATGGAGGCTGGGTGTATAGCTGGTGATTGCTAGTGTCTTGGGGAGTATTTAAAACAGCTTGGCAGGGGCATAGGAACCTGCGAGGAGCATATAGAATCAAAATACATAATGTATCCACAATAAGTTGGATGAATTAACACAACAAATAGTCATAAATGAACATGATTGGATTATCATTTCAGAAATGTGTTATCAGGGCAAGCTAAGCTAGATCTAAACATTCTACACAATTTGACAGTTTGGAAAAGGTAGTGAGGATAGTTTTGTTACTAATGAATGTCATCGGTATGATTAATAAACATGACCATGGCTTGGCAGAGAATATGATATAAAAATAGAATCAATTTGAGTAAAACTGAAAAACAGCAGGAGCCAAAAGATGTTGGTGGGTATTGCTCGTTGCCTCTGACTTGTGATACAAGAAATAGTATAACTGGGGAAATTAAGGCTGTATGTCACACGAATAAACCAATGAATTATGAGGGGCTGTGTCTTTATTTCGGAACAACTTGCTGCTAACACTGTAGAAGCAAATGACCTGCACTGTATATGATCAGGATTTCTAGGTTAGTGTGTTAAGGGGCAGACCAAAAACAAGGCACTTTAGGTTTATTATTATGTAACCTGGAGACCAGGTTACTAGCTCTGCGCATGGGTCCATAGTGCAGAAGGGAAAGAGGGAGAAGAGGATAGTGGTAGTGATAGGGGACTCAACAGTCAGTGGAATAGATGGGAGACTCTGTGGTTGTGAAGAGAACACCAGGATGGTATGTTGCCTCCCAGGTGCCAGGGTCAGGGTCAGGGATGTCTCTGATCGCGTCCACAGCATTTTGGAGGGGGAGGGAGAGCAACCAAATGTTTTGGTACATATTGATACCAATGACTTAGGAAGGAAAAGCAATGAGGTCCTGAGGAGAGATTTTGGAGAGCTAGACTTAGATATTAGAAAGCTGAGAAGCAGGACCTCCAGGGTAGAAATTTCTGGATTGCTACCTATGTCACGTACCAGTGAGGGTAGAAACAGGATGATTTGGCAGATAAGTGTGTGGCGGAGAAGCTGGTGCAGGGGGCAGGGCTTCAGATTCTTCTATCATTGGGATCTCTTCTGGGGGAGGTATGACCTGTACAAAAGGGATGGGTTGCACCTAAACCTGAAAGGGACCAATATTCTTGCAGCCAGGTTTGCTCAAGCTGTTGGGGAAGGTTTAAACTAATTTGGCAGGTGATGGGAACTGGAGTGACGGGATTCAGGATAGGATGGATGATAAAAAAGCAAAGATAGCGTGCAGATTGACTGTCAGGAAAGTCTGGCAGATGATAGGACAAAATTGCAGCCAGCAGGATGAGGATCAGTGCATTAGGGATGCAGAATCAAAAAGGGTAGCAAATACAGTACTCAAAGTGTTATATCTCAGTGCACGAAGTATAAGAAATAAGGTGGATGATCTTGTTGCACTGTTACAGATTGTCGGGTATGATGTTGTGGCCATCACTGAATTATGTCTGAAGGATGGTTGTAGTTGGGAGCTGAATGTCCAAGGCTACACATAGTATCGGAGGGATAGAAAGGTAGGCAGAGGGGGTGGCATGGCTCTGCTGGTAAAGAATGGCATCAAATAATTAAAAAGATGTGACATAGGATCAGAAGATGTTGAATCCTTGTGGGTTAAGTTAAGAAATTGGAAGGGTAAGAGGACCATGATGGCAGTTATATACAGGCCTCCAAACAGTAGCTGGGATGTGGTCTACAGAATACAACGGGAAATAGAAAAGGCATGTCAAAAGGGCAATGTTATGATAGTCATGGGAGATTTTAATATGCAGGTAGATTGAGGAAATCAGCTTCATAAGAATGAATTTGTTGAATGGCTGTGAGATGGTTTTTTATAGCAGTTTGTCGTTGAGCCTACTAGGGGATCAGCTATACTAGATTGGGTATTATGAAATGAAGAGGTGATTAGGGAGGTTAAGGCAAAGGAACACTAATGAGGCAGTTACCACAGTATGATTGAGTTCAACTTGAAACTTGAGAGGGGGAAAGTGAAGTCTGATGTAGTAGTTAAGTGGAGTAAAGGAAATTATAGTGGTATGAGAGAGGAGTTGGCCAAAGTAATTTGGGAGGGGATCTTGAGTTTCCAAGAAAAATGAATAAGGTGCCGGACAGATGTATTCCAAAAACAAAGAAAAATTCATATATCAAAATAGCACTTCTGTGGCTGGCAGGGGTAGTCAAAGCTAATGTAAAAGCAAAAGAGAGGGCATAAAACAAAGTACAAATTAACAGGAAGATAGTGGATTGGGAACCTTCTAAAAACCTACAGAAAGCAACTAAAAGAATCATGAGGAGGGAAAAGATGAAGTATAAAAGCAACCTAGCAATTAATATCAAGGTGGATAGAAAAAGCTTTTTCAAGTATTTAAAAAATAAAAGAGAGATGAAAGTGAATAGAGATGCAAAGGGACTTGGGAGTCCTTGTGCAGAACAGCCTAAAGGTTAACTTGCAGGTTGAGTTGGTGGTGAGGAAGGCAAATGCCATGTTAGCATTCATTTCAAGAGATCTAGAATATAAGAGCAAGGATGTGATGCTGTGGCTTTATAAGGCATTGGTGAGGCATCACTTTGGGTATTGTGAACAGTTTTGGGCCCCTTATCTAAGAAAAAATGTGCTGGCATTGGAGAGGGTTCAGAGGAGGTTCACAATGATGATTCCAGGAATGAAAAGGTTATCATATGAGAAACGTTTGATGGCTCTGGGTCTGTACTCGCTGGAATTTAGGGGATGAGGGAAGCTCATTGAAACCTTACGAATGTTGAAAGGCCTAGACGGAGAAGATATGGAAAGGATGTTTCCCATGGTGGGGAGTCTAGGACAAGAGGGCACCGCCTCAGGATAAAGGGGCATCCATTTAAAACGGAGATGCGGAGAAATTTCTTTAGCCAGAGAGTGGTGAATTTGTAGAATTTGTTACCACAGGCAGCTGTGAGAGCCAGATCATTGGGTGTATTTAAGATGGAGATTGATGGGTTCTTGATTGGACATGGCAAGAAAGGTTATGGCAAGAAGGCCAAGGAGTGAGATTGAGGAGGGAAAAAAAGACCAGCCATGATTGAATGGCGGAGCAGATTCAATGGGCCAAAGGGACTAATTCTGCTCCTATGTCTTACGGTCTTATGGTCTCATGAAAAGAGGTTACTTAATCGTCTTCTTGTAAAGAGGCCCCTAGGATAGAGTGACTATAGTATGCTAGAATTTTGCATTGGATTTGAAAGTGGTGTGGTTAACTCTTAAAATAAAAGGAAACAATTAAGGAATAAAAGGAAGGTTGGCTGTGAACGACTGGAAAGACTATATAAAAAGGCTATTACTTGATTTAAAACAAATATACATTTATTTTAGGCAGGAAAACACAAACAAGGTAAGTGCTCCAACCATGAATTATAGGATGAATTAAGAACAGCAATAAATCTAAGAAAAAGCTTTTAAAGTTGCCAGGATAAGCAGAATGTTGAGGATTGGGAACATTCTAGAATTCAGTAAAAAATTGATAGAAAAAGGAAAAAATAGGAAATTAAAAAGATGAGATGCATAAAAACAGACTCTGAGTGCTTCCCTAGGTTTGTACAAGGGAAAAGCTAGAGTGTGTCAAAATGGATCTCCTGCATATAAGGACATAAGAAGTTATAGTGGGGAATAAAGGAATGGCAGATACTAAATACTTGGTGTCCATCTTTATGGAAGAAGACGCAATATACCTGCAAAAAATATTGACAAGAGTCTAGTGCAGTAGAGGAAAATAAATTAATATTAATGAAATACTATCAGAGAAGTTAATAAGTCTGAAAATTGAAAAATGTCAAAGACCTTTTGACCAACATCCAAGAGGTTTGAAAAAAAAGTTGCTTATGGAGATAGTGGATGCTTTCATTATCATTTTCCAAAATTTCTCAGATTCTGGAATAGGTCCTGCAGATTGGAGAATAGTAAGTTTGACCTTGCTATTTAAGAAAGGAGTGAAAGGGAAAACTAACCAATTAGCCTCAAATCAGTATTGAAGAAATTGCTGGAATCAATTCCAAAAATATGAAAGGTAGTTGAAAACTGTATTATGATTCAGCAATGTCAATAATGATTAATGAAAGGGAAATTTTCTTTGACTGAACTATTTGAGTTCTTTGAGGACAAAGATGCGTGGGTGTGGTATATCAAGATTTTCAGAGAGCTTTGAAAAAGGTTCCCACATGTTGATCAAGCAAGGTTAGGGAATATGGATTTGTGGGTAATACACAGATCAAGGTTAACAGGGAGAAAGCAGAGAGTAGAAGTATATGGACCCTACACAAGTTGGGGGGCTATGCCCAGTGTAGCTCTACAGGGCTTGTGCTCAACTATTCAAAACCCATTACAAATATTTGGTTGAAGGAGTCAAATGTAGGTTTGCTTAAAACGTGAAATTAATTAAGTATGTGAGCAAGATGCAAAGGGACTTCAAAGAAATACAGAATATTTAAGTGAGCTGGCAACAATATAACAGATGGAGTAGCACGTGGGAAAATGTAAAGTTATCCTCTTTAGTAGAATTAACAGAAATGCTGAATTTGTTTTCAAATATGAAGAAATTGTACTTTTTTTATGTTCAATGAGAATGTATGAGTGCACAAGTCACTGAGAATGCATTCAATGTCATTAGGCAATGGTTAGCATTTAAGGAAATGATACGTAAGTTGCAAATCACTTATCTATGGTTAAGTCCCAGTCATTCTATGACTTGGCTGAGGGGATGCCAGTTATCGAAACAAAGCATGGATTTTGTATATAGAGAAAGACATAAAGGGACTTCAAGAGCAGATAGATAATCTGAGTAAGTGATGAGAATATAACAGATGAAATAACACATGGAAAAATGTGAGGATATTCATTTTGGTGTACAGAACAGAAAAGAAGAGCAACACACATCAAAGTTGCTGGTGAACGCAGCAGGCCAGGCAGCATCTCTAGGAAGAGGTACAGTCGACGTTTCAGGCCGAGTCCCTTCGGCAGGAGTGTTTGTTATATGGTAAGACATTGGATAACATACAAAGGCACCTAGCACTGCTTGTAAAAAGTCCCTGAAGGCCAACGTGCAGGTGTGGCAAGTGCTTAACTTGACCAACCTCTCATAAACATGAGGAAAGAATGAACAAACTAGCATTATATTCTCCAGAGTTTAGAAGAGTGAGAAGATGTCACCAGAATATACAACATTCCTATGGGGTATAGGCTAGACTCAGGGAAGACAATTCCGCAGGCTGAGAAGTCTACGATCCTGATGCACAGTTTCATGATAAGGAGAATGCCATTTTGGATTGCAATGAGCAGAAATTTCATTTAGAGAGTATGGGGAACCCTTGGAATCCTCTCAAGATTCAAGATTCAAGTTTATTTATCATGTGTACATCGAAACATACAGTGAAATGTGTCATTCACATTAACAAGAGTTTGCAGGGGGCAACTTGCAAGTGTCATCAAACATTCTGGCACTAACATAGCATGTCATCTGTACATCAAGTGAAGCTCAGTCATTGTCTTCATTGAAAGCAAAAGTCAGCAGATTTCTGGACATTAAGGGAATTAAGAGACATTGGAATAATGCAGGAGAATGGCACTAAGATAAAAGATTGGCCATTATCTTAATGAATAGGAGACAACTTGAAGACAACTACAACTTCTCCTGCTCCCAATTTTTACATTCTTCTGAAAACTAACAAACAGGTGCAACAGGCATTGAGAAGGGCAAATGGAATGTTGGCTTTTACTACAAGTATATTTTTCCAACTCAATGAACTGCAAAAAGTTAGGATAGGTAGAGAAAGTGAGGAAGTGGAAAGGTCAAGCAAAGACATTTCTCTGTAAAGCTGTGGCAGGTAAGGGGCAGTTAACATCAGATTAAGTTTGTATGTCAAAATGATAGGAGGCAAAAATGGTGAGTTCTCAATTAAATATAAAGAATGAGTTATCAAAAGTTGGATATTTTGATATTGAGGAAATTTGTGTAATAAAGAAAATCTGGATGGAGAGTAGTTGTAAATGGTAACAGTGGAGCTATCACTAGCACGTACCAACTGAGCAAAAGGGAGCTCTGTGTAAAATCATGCTTTTTGATAAAAGCCCTATCAGGGGAAATACTTCCCTACTTTCTACCCTAACGACTTCGCTGATTAAAAGTTGCTCATTTATGAGTTTCCACTGTTCTGTTCTGAGGAAGGAAAATCTGCTCTGGCTGCCTATCTTGGAGCAATAATTTGCAGTGCTCTCAGCTGCGGCAGACCTGGTCCTGTCTCTTTCTGTCAGCCTGGCACAATGTCAAGAAATGCTTGCCAGCTTTTAAATGTTGTTCCCTTTAGCTGTCAGCATCAGTCTGTCTAAAAAAAGGACTCGGTGTTTCCAAGTGCCCACCCACCACCTGCAGTAAACCACTTATGCCAGGACCAGTATGCGAGGGGACCGCCAGTGTATGTGCGTATGAAAGTAGATGTGTGTGAGGGCTTAAGACCGATGTGGTCAGGGGCAAGTTGGGATGAGGGCTGCTCTGGATGCCTTCCCACAGTGATGCTGGAAAGGGAGCACATAACGTCCACCTGTTGATTTAGCAGGAAAACCACAGTTTAATATCTCATCTGAAATGCATTCGAGCAGAACGGGTGGAGAGGGCGAGCAGCGTCAAGTTTCTGGGTGTCAACATCTCAGAGGATCTATCCTGCGCCCAGCACATAGATGCAACCACAAAGAAGGTGCACCAGCTTCTCTACTTTCTAAGTAGCTTCAGGATATTCAGCATAACATCAAAGACTCTGACAAACTTGTACGGACGTACAGTGGAATGCATTCTGAATGGCTACATTACTGCCTGGAATAGAAGGCAGGGAGGCTGCAGAGAGTTGAAGCACTCAGTCAGTTCCATCACAGGTACAGCACTCCCCACCATTGAGGACATCAACATGAGGACGGCAACATCAGACAAGATGCACAGGAACCTGATGACCCACAACTCAAAGTTCAACAGTAACTTCTTCCCCATAGTTTTTGCGATCTTGAACCATCCTGAAAAAACTTGGGCTATAATTCTTTTTCTTTCTCTTAACTTGTACTAGTATTCTTATGTTTATTTTGTCATGCAACTTATGTATAAACTGTTGATTTAGACCATTGGTATATGAGTTGAATTAGGCCATTCGGCCCCTTAAATCTGCTCTGCCATTCGATCATGGCTGATGTATTTTTCCCTCTCAATCCCATTCTCCTGCCTTTTCTCCTTTTGACACCCTTACTAATCAAGAACCTATCAACCTCCACTTTATATATGTTCAATGACTTGGGTACTTTGCCACCTGTGGCAATAAATTCCACAGATTCACCACCCTCAGGCTAAATAAATTTCCCGACTTCTATGTTGTAAAGTAATATCCTTCTATTCTGAGGCTGTGCCCCCTGTTCTTAGGTTCTCCCCTTACTAGAAACATCGTCTCCATGTCCACTCTGTCTAGGCCTGAAAATATTTGGTAGGTTTCAATGAGATCCCACTCCCCACCCCCATTCAAAACTCCAGTGAGTACAGATCAAAAGCTATCAAACACTCTTAAAACCTTTCATTCCTGGGATCAATCTTGTACTGTTCTTCTGGATCCTCTCCAGAGCGAGAACATCCTTCCTTAGGTATAGGACCCAAAACCTCTCACAATATTCCAAATTTGGCCTGCCCTACCTCTCATAAAGACTATTCAACACTACATCCTTGCTTCTATATTCTAGTCCTCACAAAATGAGTGCTAACTTTTCATTTCCCTTTCAAACTACTAACTCAACCCGCAAGTAACTTTTTGGGAATCCTGCTCTACGACTCTCAAGTTCCTCTACAAAATGGCATCAGTGACCAATGCAATCAATGGTGATGTCCAGCAGACAGTTCACAAAACTACTCCTTCTTCTTTTAAATATGCTTTTACTGCTAAACTGCATGGGATTGGACCCTGTAATTTACGCTTGATGGTGTATTTTTGGGCCAGCTCAGCAATCTGGTGCTTTTGCTGTCTCCAGGGGAACTTGACGAGTCTGAGAGCGAAGTGTGCGGCCTAATGGGAGAGTGTGAACCCATGACTGGCTCCTTGCTGATCTTGTTGATTAAAGTATCAAGCAAGGTTGAAATTGACAAGGATGAGAGCAGAAGGGAAACAGGTATTTAGTGCTGACTGCCTGCGCTTGACTGGTCTCCCCCTTCCTCTTGCTCGCTGCCACTGCTGGAGGAATGTGCAGGAGTCTTGGTTCCCATGCTGCAATAACTCTGTGATTCATCTTACGTTGGTTTCTGGTTACTCTTTTTTTTGCTATTTTGCATGATTTGATCAGGTACTTCAGCATTACCGGCTCTGGGGCCTGCAGTCAACACACAACATGGTGCTAAACTGAACACGCCTGGAACATTTCAAGGACTCTGCAATTTGATGTTTAATATTCTGTGTGTTGTTCATTTGCTTTTTGCTGTTTGGGTGATTTGTTCTTTTTTTTGTGTGTAGGAATTTGACATTTCCTTTAAATGGGTTCTATGCTGTTTTTTTGTTTTGTGGCTGTCTGTGAGAGGACGAATCTCAGACAAGAGAAAAGCTACAGGTGCTGGAAATCTGGGCAACACACACAAAGTGCTGGAGGAACTCAGCAGGCCAATCTCAGGGTTGCATACTTTGATTCAAATGTACTTGGATCTTTGAACCTTCAAATTCTGAATTTTCTCCACATTTAGAAAATACTCTGTTTTTTATTCCTTCTATTTCCCTACTCTGTGTTCCCTCTGCCACTCCTTTGACCATTCTCGCAGCCCTCCAAGTCCTTGTTCAAACTCCCTGCTGCCTCATCACTACTTCCGCCTCCACCTAATTTTGTATCATTGGGCCACAAAGCCATCATTCCGTCACCCCAATCATTAATCTATAATGTGAAAAGTAACAGACCCAACACCAACTCCTTGGGAAACCCTATTAGTCACTGGCAGATAACCAGTTAAACTTTCCTTTATTCCCACTTTTTGCTGGTCAGCCAATCATTTATCCATGCTCGCACCTGGGCTCCTATCTTATTCAACAGCCTTGTACAAGGCACATTGTCAAAAACCTTCTGAAAATTCAAGTAAACAACATTCACTGACTCACCTTTGTCTATCGTGCCTGCTATTTCCTCAAAGAATTCCAACAGATTTGTCAGGTCAGATTGCCCCTTCAGGAAACCATGCTGAATTTGCCCTATTTTATTTTATGCTTCCAAGTACCCAGCAAACTCATATATCTGATTTTAGCTTCTCCCTCTCAAACTGCTGAGTGAATTCTATCATATTATGGTCACTGTCTCCTAAGGTTCCTTTACCAGAAGCTCCCTAATCAAAGCTGTTTCACTGCACAGCACTAAATCCAGAGTTGTCCTTTCCCTAGGGGGCTCAACCCCAAGCTAATCTAAAAAGCCATCTTATAGGTATTCTACGGATTCCGTTGGACTCGGTACCAACCTAATTTTCATAGCCCACTTGCATTCTGTAAAAATCCCCCACATCACTGTAATGTTGTCTTTCTTACATAGAAACATAGAAAATAGGTGTAGGAGTAGGCCATTCGGCCCTTCGAGCCTGCACCGCCATTTATTATGATCATGGCTGATCATCCAACTCAGAACCCTGCACCAGCCTTCCCTCCATACCCTCTGATCCCCGTAGCCACAAGGGCCATATCTAACTCCCTCTTAAATATAGCCAATGAACTGGCCTCAACTGTTTCCTGTGGCAGAGAATTCCACAGGTTCACCACTCTCTGTGTGAAGAAGTTTTTCCTCATCTCGGTCCTAAAAGGCTTCCCCTTTATCCTCAAACTGTGACCCCTTGTTCTGGACTTCCCAACATCGGGAACAATCTTCCTGCATCTAGCCTGTCCAATCCCTTTAGGATTTTATATGTTTCAATCAGATCCCCCCTCAATCTTCTAAATTCCAACGAGTACAAGCCCAGTTCATCCAGTCTTTCTTCATATGAAAGTCCTGCCATCCCAGGAATCAATCTGGTGAACCTTCTTTGTACTCCCTCTATGGCAAGGATGTCTTTCCTCAGATTAGGGGACCAAAACTGCACACAATACTCCAGGTGTGGTCTCACCAAGGCCTTGTACAACTGCAGTAGTACCTCCCTGCTCCTGTACTCGAATCCTCTCGCTATAAATGCCAGCATACCATTCGCTTTTTTCACCGTCTGCTGTACCTGCATGCCCACTTTCAATGACTGGTGTATAATGACACCCAGGTCTCGTTGCACCTCCCCTTTTCCTAATCGGCCACCATTCAGATAATAATCTGCTTTCTTATTTTTGCCACCAAAGTGGATAACTTCACATTTATCCACATTAACTTGCATCTGCCATGAATTTGCCCACTCACCCAACCTATCCAAGTCGCCCTGCATCCTCTTAGCATCCTCCTCACAGCTAACACTGCCGCCCAGCTTCATGTCATCCGCAAACTTGGAGATGCTGCATTTAATTCCCTCATCCAAGTCATTAATATATATTGTAAACAACTGAGCCTTGTGGTACCCCACTAGTCACTGCCTGCCATTCTGAAAAGGTCCCGTTTATTCCCACTCTTTGCTTCCTGTCTGCTAACCAATTCTCTATCCACATCAATACCTTAACCCCAATACCATGTGCTTTAAGTTTGCACACTAATCTCCTGTGTGGGACCTTGTCAAAAGCCTTTTGAAAATCCAAATATACCACATCCACTGGTTCTCCCCTATCCACTCTACTAGTTACATCCTCAAAAAATTCTATGAGATTCGTCAGACATGATTTTCTTTTCACAAATCCATGCTGACTTTGTCCGATGATTTCACTGCTTTCCAAATGTGCTGTTATCACATCTTTGATAACTGACTCCAGCAATTTCCCCACCACCGACGTTAGGCTAACCGGTCTATAATTTCCCGGTTTCTCTCTCCCTCCTTTTTTAAAAAATGGGGTTACATTAGCCACCCTCCAATCCTCAGGAACTAGTCCAGAATCTAACGAGTTTTGAAAAATTATCACTAATGCATCCACAATTTCTTGGGCTACTTCCTTAAGCACTCTGGGATGCAGACCATCTGGCCCTGGGGATTTATCTGCCTTTAATCCCTTCAATTTACCCAACACCACTTCCCTACTAACATGTATTTCGCTTAGTTCCTCATCTCACTGGACCCTCTGTCCCCTACTATTTCTGGAAGATTATTTATGTCCTCCTTAGTGAAGACAGAACCAAAGTAATTATTCAATTGGTCTGCCATGTCCTTGCTCCACATAATCAATTCACCTGTTTCTGTCTGTAGGGGACCTACATTTGTCTTTTCCTTTTTACATATCTATAAAAGCTCTTACAGTCAGTTTTTATGTTCCCTGCCAGTTTTCTCTCATAATCTTTTTTCCCCTTCCTAATTAAGCCCTTTGCCCTCCTCTGCTGAATTCTGAATTTCTCCCAGTCCTCAGGTGAGCGACTTTTTCTGGCTAATTTGTATGCTTCTTCTTTGGAATTGATACTATCCCTAATTTCTCTTGTCAGCCACCGGTGCACTACCTTCCTTGATTTATTCTTTTGCCAAACTGGGATGAACAATTGTTGTAGTTCATCCATGCAATCCTTAAATGCTTGCCATTGCATATCCACCGTCAATCCTTTAAGTGTCATTTGTCAGTCTATCTTAGCTAATTCACGTCTCATACCTTCAAAGTTACCCCTCTTTAAGTTCAGAACCTTTGTTTCTGAATTAACTATGTCATTCTCCATATTAATGAAGAATTCCACCATATTATGGTCACTCTTTCCCAAGGGACCTGTCACGACAAGATTGCTAATTAACCCTTCCTCATTGCTCAAAACTCAGTCTCGAATAGCCTGCTCTCTAGTTGGTTCCTCGACATGTTGATTCAAAAAACCATCCCGCATACAATACATGCCACTTTTATCTCCAGTTTAATTTGTACCCCACTTCCTGGCTACTATTCAGAGGCTTGTATAAACAGCCTTCAGGGCTGTTTTATCCTTGCAGTTTCTTAACTCTACCCACAAGGATTCTACGTCTTCTGATCCTATGTTCTTTCTTTCTAAGGATTTAATTTCGATTTTACCAACAGAGCCATCCTACCAATTCTGCCTACCTGCCCGTCCTTTTGATACAATGTGTATCCTTGGATATTAAGCTCCCAACTGGGATCTTCTTTCAGTAACGCTCAGTGACGTTCATGACGTCATACCTGCCAATTTTTCACTCGCTACAAGACATTTAGCTTATTTTATATACTGTGTGCTTTCAAATAAAACACCTTCAGTCCTGTATTCACCACCCCTCCTCTCTAATTTGTCTCTACACTGCCTGAAGTAAAATTCTTATCCTTTTTTATACTACCTGTTTTTATTTTATTATTCTGGAGACTTCATAACCTCTCCAGCACTCTCCTTCTCTTTTACTTTATCTGTATTTTTCCAATCTTTTAAACCCTCCCTCACACTCCTCCGCAACTGCCCGCACCACACTATTTAGTTCAAATCCCTATCTACGGCCCTAGTTATGTGATTTTCCTCGACCCTAGTCTCAGCATGGATCAGGAGAATCCCAGATCATCAAAACAGCTCCCTCCTTCCCCAATACAATACTAGTGGCAATGTCCCCTGAATTCAAAGCCACTTCTCCAACACTAATCTTCGAGCCATGCATTTAACTCTCTAATCTTATTGACCCTGTGCTAATTTTCACATGGCTCAGGTAGATACGTATTGGGAAATTATTACCTTTTTGTTCCATTTTTTGATTTAGCCCCTAGCTGCTCAAATTACTTCAGCAGAACCTCATTTCTTGTTCTACCTCTATTATTGGTACCCACATGGACAACAAAAACTAAATCTTTCCCCTCTCATTCCAACTTCCTCTGCAGGACAGATGAGCTGTCCTGAATCTAGGCAGCAGGTAGACAACACAGCCTTTGGGACTCTTGATTCGTGCAACAAAGAATCATGTCTATTTGTCTGATTATTCTATCCCAAAATAACCTACATTTCTCTTCTTTTCCCCCTCTTGAATGGCTTTCTGGACCACCGTGCCACAGTTAGGTTGCCTATCCTTCCTACAGCCCCCATCCTTGTCGACACAGGGTGCATGAATCTCAGACCTGCTGTACAAGCTCAAGGGGTGAATCCCTTCCAGCGCTACCTACCTGCCTCACTCATAGTCACACCTTTGAAGTGGTTAATCTAATGGGTGTGATTGTCCCCTGAAACAAAATTTACAGGTAAATCTTCTCCTTCCTGATGCATCACAATGTTTGAAGCTCAGATTCTAGGTCATAACTTTAAGTCTGATTTCCCTGAGCAACCAACACTTGCTGCAGATGTGGTCATCAGGAACCACAATGGCGTCCATCAGCTCCCACATTATGCAGCTATAACACATCACTTGCTCCTGTATCTCTACTTTAATTAGTTGTAGTTTGTTTTTTTATGTTTAATTACTATGTTGTCAGTAATATTGTTTGAGTCTCAGCATAACCCTACTAAATGATTAGTCCATTTAGGTAACTTATAAAGAATTTGTACACTACTTTAAGTTAAGTTTAATCTCATGCTAACTTCTGTTTGCCATGCGTGTAATGTGCGGTGCTGCTGCTGCAAAAGTCTGAATTTTCATCACATTTACACTATATATGTGTTGAATAAACTTGAACTTGAGTTTGAAGTACCTGTAAGCAAGAGAATACACAATCTTGAGACTCTCCACTGGATGAAGTCAACCATGGATGTTGCGTTCTAAGTGGTCTACGTGATATATAAGCCAGAGTGGTACGATATGGAGACCAAGCTGTTGCCCATGTAGCAAGCTCCCCCTCTCCATACGGCTGATGAATCTAAAGGAACGGCAAAGTTCCTTTGGCACTCTGTTGCAATACAACAAACAAGAAATATAAGCAATATAGTTCGGCACCTGCAGCATCGCAGGAGTTGCCAGTCAGCATTGAACTTAAACAAGGACTGCCTTAGGGACTCCAGCTCCAGATTTTCCCTCGAGGTTGACTCCTAAAGCCTAACACATGAGTAGCTATAGCTACAAGCAGAGGAGGTTAAGACCAGACATTTCCTTCTCCTAGATGAGCTGCCAACTACAGCTGATGAGCCCCCTCTACCCGAAGTGATTGGTTTTAAGATGCCAGTAACACACCTTTGCCCCTTCTCCAATCAGGAGAAATGATTCCACTGGGCTTACTAGTTAAGCCACACATGAAAGCCAGGAGCTGGACTTGGTTGTCGGAGGCTATTTGAGATGCATGCCATTTAATAGTTAGTGGGAGCTTATCCCCACTACCTTCCCCCAGCTAAGACAATCTTAAGGAACCTTAAGAGTACACTATAATAGGAGGTTACTGGATGCCGTAGTAGAACAAAGGGACCTTGGAAGTGTACTGATACGTGCTGTCTATTAAAGGTAGGTGAAGAGGTCAATAAGGTTGTTAAAAAACACATGGGATGCTTTCTTTTATTAGACTAAACATGGAATATGCAGGCATGTAATGCAACAACTATACTCAAAACAAATTACACCACAGATTGAATACTGTGGTTTATTGGAAAGACATGAGTGCAGTGGAAAGGATGCAAAGGACATTTATGGAGATTTTGCCAGGACTGGGAAGTCATAGTTTTAAGATATGATTGAAAAATGATTTTCTTTGGAACAGAGGAAGATCAGAAGAGACTTAACTGAGGTACATAAAATTATGAAGGGCTCAGAGTAAGTGAACAGTGCACATTTCACCTGGCAGAGTGATCAGAAATCAAGAAGCATCCATTTCGAATCATTAGTAGATGGATCACAGGGGAGGGATGGAATTTTTCCTGCAAGAATGGAAGGTTTTGGAACTCACTGTCTGAAATAATGATACAGGCAGAACTTCTCACCATATTTAAACAATACTTAGATTTGTGCTCGAAGAGATGTGAGCTGTAAGTATGCAGATATAGCTTTAGAAGATAGTGTTTGCTTGGACAATTCTTTTATGACCACCACAGATACAAAAGCATCGTGTATTGAGAAGTATCGAATTCCTTCAGCATCGTGAATTTTCTGTGATTTCAGTTACCACTGTGCATTCATTTTTGCTTTACATGTCATCCAATTGATATAATACTTCCTCAGCACAGTGGTGGGGTTTTGTTTTTATTTAAATCTTTTTAATGTTGTGCCTTAAAGGAACATATTAAAAATTAATCAGCAATGATGGGTTCTCTCATTGATACTAAGCTTATCCAATTTTCCTCTTTGATCCTTAGACGAAGGCATGACAGGAGGTTTAAATCACGTTCTGAGAGAGATTGGCAAGGTAGATGTCAAGATCCTGTTTCCTTTGGCTAAGAGGCAAATTCCCAGAATAAGAGGGTCAATCTTTGAGGGCATTGTGTGAAGAAAATTTTTTTTATAACGAAGTTGTGTGTTTGGAAGTCCCTACCCAAGAGATGCAAATAATTGCTCAGTTGTTAAGTATATTCAAGCCTAAATCTAATTAATTTTCACATACTGTGGGAATTATGGGTTACAGTTATCAAGTGGCAAAGTTGAACTAGCATAGTACTGGGTTCATGCAATACCATATCCAAAAGCCATGTGAAGTCCTTGTAATCTGGCTAAAGCAAAGCAGTACAAGCACAGTGATCATCCATTTTTGAACCAGGTTTGATGACCCTGTCCTTTGTGCTTTATCATCCTTAACAAGTCCAAAGCTTGTTTTTAACATCTGAATGCAGCTACAGTAAAACACCAATTACACTGATTAATTTGCTATGGGGAGCATAATTCAGAGGTGCATAATGCAAATTGGGTCCATGGACCAGGCATCATTAACTTTAGCTCAGGGCCAGTGCTATGGTGACAATTCGGCTCAAAAATGGATATTTGACACTTGGCACCTGCCACAATTCTGTAGAATGAAAAGCAGAAGGAATGGAATTTTTAAAAAAAAGCATAATTGCCAGACAGTTCTGAAAAAGGGGATCTATTGTGCCAAGGCTAACAATATCATATGCTGGCTTGGAACTTCCATTCATCCTTATTAAAAGTAACAAGCACATTGCAAAACTTTACTATAATGCAATTAAATGACACAATAAATCATCTTCCAGTGCTTAGTACACTTTACTGACTTGCTATTGCATAAATTTCTTACCATGCCGACACTGGCAGTGTCTAATTACATATCTGGAATTGTAGCTTTACAATAGCTTAGTTCACATGAAGCTTTGAACCCCATACAGTTACTTTACTTCCTAACACTGCCACTGGTATAATTCCAGTTTGGAGATGTACTAGTTTCCAAAGTACCAAGACCACGTATAGGTTGACTGGCCGTAAAAAAAAAGAGTTGTCCTAAAGATGCTGTGTTCTAACCTGTGTCCCCAAGTACTTACTCAAAAGATGGTCAAAGAGGAATGTGTCACCGCAAAATCATTCAGAATCTTCTTCAACCAGAAGCCATGGATGAAGCATGAGATCCACAATTACTGAAAGCCAGATCAGTAATATTAAGATCTGGCGACCAAGATACAAGAGTTCCAGATGTGATCTCCAGAAAGCCATCTCATATGCAAAGCGGCCATTCCAGAACAAACTTGAATCACTGAAGGATGCTTGACAGCTTTGGAAGAGCTTGAATGTTATTACCTCTTACAAAGAGAGACCAAGTGACATGGGTGACAACAAGGCTTCACTCCCAGATGAGCTCAATGTCTTCTATGCTCAATTTGGCCATCAGAATATGGAGGGACCTTCATGAACTCCCACAGTCCCTGATGACTCTGTGACTTCAGTTTTCAAGCTGGTCACAAGAGCATCCTTCAGGAGGATGAATCCATGGAAAGAATATGGCGCAAATGGGGTACCTGGCTGAGTACTAAAGACTTGTGCTGGTTAATTGGCTGGATTGTTCAATGATATCATTACCCTCTCACTTCAGCAGTCTGAGGTACCCATCTGCTTTAAGCAGGCTTCAATTAGAACATGGTTAAGAAGAAGAACATGGCTACTTACCTCAATAACTATCATCCAGTTGCATTTACATCCAATGCGATGAAGCACTTTTGAGAGGTTGGTGATGATATATATAAACTACTGCCTGAGAAATGACATGGATTTTCTCCAATTTGCCTACCAGTACAACAGGTCCGAAGCAGATGCCATTTTATTAGGTCTTCCCTCAACCTTGGAACTTCGTGGACAGCAAAGATGCATACATCAGGATGCTCTCTATCAACTACAGTTCAACATTCAATACCATCAGCCCCTCAAAACTAATCACGTCCTTGGCCTCAATACCTCCATGTGCACTTGGATCCTGGACTTCCTCACTTGCAGACCCCAGTAAGTTTGGATTGACAACAACATCTCCTCCACAATCTCCATCAGCACAGGTGCACCACAGTCTGTGTGCTTAGCCCCCTGCTCTGCTTGCTGTACTCTTACGACTGTGTGGCTAAGCACAGTTCCAATGCCACATTCAAGTTTGCTGACAACACCACTATCATTGGCCGAATTAAAGGTGGTGACAAATCGGCATATAGGCAGGAGTTTGAAAATCTGTCTGAGTGGTGCCACAACAACAACCTCTCACTCAATGTCAGAAGACTAAGGAGCTGATTATTGACTTCAGGAGGAGGAAAGCGGAGGTCCATGAGACAGTCCTCACTGGGGGATCAGAGGAAGAAAGAGTCAGCAACTTTAAATTCCTCAGAGTTAGCATTTCAGAGGATCTGCCCTGGGCCCAGCACATAAGTGCAATTACGAAGAAAACACAGCAACACCTCTATTTCCTTAGAAGTTTGTGAAGATTCAGCATGACATCTAAAACTTTGACAAACTTCTATATATGTGTAGTGGAGAGTACATTGACTGGTTATATCCTGGCCTGGTATGGAAACACCAATACTCTTGAACAGAAAGTCCTTCAAAAAGTGGATACTGCCCAGTCAATCATGGGTAAAGCCCTCCCTACCATTGAGCACATCTATACTGAGTACTGTCTCAGGAAAGGAGCATCCATCATCAAGGACCCCCACCACCCAGGCCATGCTCTGTTCTCGCTGTTTCCATCAGGAGGAAGGTACAGGATCCTCAGGACCCATGCCACCAGACTCAGGAACCATCAGGCTCTTGAACTAGTCACTTGCCCCATCACTGAACTGTTCCCACAACCTATGGACTCACTTTCAATGAATCTTCATCTCATATTCTCGATTATTTATCATTTATTTATTTATTTGTTTGTTTGTTTGTTCTTTTTTTGTGTTTGTACAATGTGTTGTCTTTTGCATACTGGTTGTTTGTCTGCTCTGTTGAGTGGAGTCTTTCATTGATTCCATTATGATTCTTGGATTTACTGTGTATGCTCACAAGAAAACAAATCTCAGGGTTGTATATGGTGACATATATGTACTTTTATAATAAACTTACTTTGAACTTTGAAGTAATTCCTGAGAAGAAATGTACAGACCAGTGTGACACCTTTTTTTCCAATGTTACTTTCTCTTTTGAAGAAGCGTATCTAAACATAAATACAAACATGGTCACCAGCTGGTGCCTTCTCTAAACAGCTGTGCTTTATTCTATGCATTATTGCGCTCTTCAAGCACAAAGACATTCAATAAATTAAAATTTAAAAGATACTGCAGCTGTTGGAATTCTGAAATAAAATCAGAATAAGCAGGAAACACTCAGCAGATCAGAGAGCATCCAAGAAAGAGAAACAAAGTTAATGTTTCAAGTCAAAGACCATCAAAATTGGGAAAGAGTGAAATTAAATTACTTTTCAGTAAAAGAGGATATAAAGAATAATATAGCCCTGCCTACGTGTCTTTTTCCCCTGTTTGCACCAGCATATTGTTGAGCATAGTGATCAGAAACAGAAAGTATGCCAGATGTTCTGATACTTCTAGCAAAGAATCCCAAAGCAAATTATGCCAGACTTTTTATGATCCCAGCGTTAATAGCTAAGTCAGCTAATCTATAGAGAAAACATGCAAAATTCTTGGTCTGCATGGTTCAGGTCTGTGGTAGGCAGTGTCCCTACCAATTATCAAGTATGCCAATGTGAGGGTCATCATACATCAATTCAAGGCCATGGCCAATATCAATGTAAATAGATTGTAAATTGCATTTTCAAAGATAAGAACCTTAAGTAATCACTCTGGCTATTTTCCTTTTTACATTCGTGAAATGTGACTTGATTCCTGAATAGATTTTTGTTTTGTGATTGCCCACTGATTAATTGAACAACTAAACCATTGTTTTATTAAAGCTTGAGGATAATAGTGCAGTTTGCTGCTAAGTCTCAAAAATTAGGTCCCACTGCTACTTAAGATTGAAAGCAAAATTCTGCAGATAAAGCAGTTTGGATAGAATGTTTTCAACCTGAATTGTATACTGTTTCTCCTGAGATGCTGCCTGGCCTGCTGACTATTTGCAGTATCTTCTGTTTCGTCTTGTAAGTCTACTTTGTTGTTTGTGATTGGGTTGTGTCGCATATAAGCAACATTTCCATTGTCTCTTCAACTATTGTAGCCAGTATTTCAACATATACCAATAGCTGTTATCCATTTAGCCAGTGTAGGCAATCTATATTATTGTGCTAATTCTGTTCTAATTAGATGAAAATGATTGGAAATGTTTCTTTTTCCTTTCTCCATGGTTGCTGCCTGAACTGCTGAGTATTTATAATATTTTCAGCTTTTGTTTCAATTTCCAAAATCACCAGTATTTCACTTTTTGTGTTATTGTTTCAATTGATTGAGAGATTTGAGCATTCATCACCTTTTAGAATATTTTGTTGGATTAATCATTACAAATAACATGGAATCATCTGTGATTAGGTGACATGTTCAATTATCCATGATTGGCAATTTTGCCTTCAGGTGCCAATAATCAGTGGTCTGGAATTCCCTCTCTAAATTGCTTTCCCACCACCTCTCACTTCTCTGTTAAGACTCATAAATTGATTTCATAACCAGGCTTTATTTCATCTACCCTAACATGGGGCCGATTGTTACAAATACACTTTAATATGAGTCCTGTGAAGCATTTGAAGATACAGTATTATGTTAAAGTTGCTACATAAATGCAGTGTTTTACCAGAGTGTTAGGAGTCAGCATCTATAAATGGACTGGAGCAAAAGATGTCAAACTGCCAATGATTATCAACTCCTTGAGTGGCAGGGTTTGTTCTTGTGAGGCGCCTAAATTATTTTCAAAATTCTTCAAACAATAACAAAATACAGGCCATTAAATTCCATGCTACCACTTAGGGGCTGCAGCTTCTCAGAACTTTTATTTGATATGTCAGTGAGGCAGACAGAGCGGGAAGCAAACTTTTCACTTATATATCGGTATTCATGAAATCAGGATGGTTCAAAGTGGGTAAATGAGGTGCTTTTAAAATACGATCTCTGTCCCCCCCCCCCTCCCCTTGCCCTGTGTTGGCTTTTTGATGAGATGAGCTGGGGGGTGGTTTCTGCCCTTCCCTAAATACTATTACCCCACCTCCTCATCTCCCCTGGCTCCATCATCATAAGATGCTCTTGCCAAGATGTTGGCTGAGGACAGAATCAGATTTGGCAGTGATGATTCCTACAATTGAATAACCTGTCAACAGAGTCTAGGTTGAATCAGGACAAAAATCTGAGAGACTAAGTGTTGAAAGATCATCGAAAACTATGGAACCAATGGCCCCTCAGCTGTAGTCGGTCAGAATTCTTTTAGCTGTGGGGACTAACAAAATGCCATTGTATAGTTTTAAGTAGATTGCCACGCAATTAAATTAATCTTTTGCAAGTAGCATAATGCTGGGAACTTCTATGCCTTGAACGACACCTGGCACATTTAATTTTGTTTCTGCAAAAGAAGTGGGGCAATTTCCAACTCGCTCACCTGTGCCAAATGAAAATATTCCATGCCAAACCTCTGGAGGAGAAAGAGTGAAAGAACTAAAATGATATGTTGTCAGTGTGGTTGCTTTGTGTGTAGCTGAACAGGAACACCATTATTGTTGAGGTTAGGCCTTTATAATTCGTAATGCACCAAGTTGCAGTACGCTGGGAGAGTTTCTACTGTTTGTGATGCTTGGCACGAGAATCAGTCTAAATGCCTTGTCACTGGAGTAATGGTAAAGGAACATTTTAAGCTACCCATAGTTCAAGCGTACGTCAAAGTATGTGGATTAGACACACATAGGAACATATTTGGATAAAATGGGTGGAGGCCCTATGTCATATGTTAATAATCCAATAAGAGTGAATAAAAACATTATGACTGACATCTATGATCTCATCTAAGACTATGGGCACATATGTGACTTGTGCACTCGCTGCTGAGATCAGCTCTGCTGCAGTTCCTGTTGCCAGGGCAAATTTATAATTCAATGTGGATTTTCTGCACAGGAACGTTTTGACTGTTCAAGGTGGCTAACTATAATTACAGGGCCAGGAACAGATATCCAAATTGGTAGGAGTACGAGAATTCAAAAATCCAGCATGAAATTGAGATTTGCTTTGAAAAGCTTGTTCTTTGTTTTCAAACATTAAACATCACCCAAAATATTAATTTTGGAAAGGAAGGTACATGTGTAACTTGTAAGTGCACCATGGAAATATAGTAAATATGATGTTATTTATAACTACTGTGTAACTTGAGGTGACCAGAAAAATATAATGCTGTAATCTTGTGAAAAAAGGCATAATCTTTAGTTGTATTTAGAGATATAGACAATGATTTTCACCTGCTTTTTCTCTTTTAATGGTTACCAGGATCTATTGATAACAGATATGGAAACAGTCCATTGATTAGAAAAGAAAATTTGCTCAGAATATTTTGAAAGAGCAGAGAAAATGGAATATAATAGTAAAACTACAGCAACTTCTCCCAATAAACATAGAACATAGAACACTACAGTACAGTACAGACCCTCCAGCCCATAATGTTGTGCCGAACCTTAAACCCTGCCTCCAGTATACATCCCCCCACCTTAAATTCCTCCATATACCTTTCTAGTAGTCTCTTAAATTTCACTAGTGTATCTGCCTCCACCACTGACTAGGCAGTGCATTCCAGGCACCAACCACTCTCTGAGTAAAAAATCTTCCTCTAATATCCCCCTTGAACTTCCCATGCCTTACCTTAAAGCCATGTCCTCTTGTATAGAGCAGTGGTGCCCTGGGGAAGAGGCGCTGGCTGTCCACTCTAAAATAGGCATCCGTTAGTCTCATGAGACCATAGATTTGTGCCTTGGAAGGTTTTCAGAGCGCAGGCCTGGGCAAGGTTGTATGGGAGACCAGCAGTTGCCCATGCTGCAAGTCTCCCCTCTCCACATCACCAATGTTGTCCAAGGGAAGGGCATTAGGACCCATACAGCTTGGCACCGGTGTCGTCGCAGAGCAATGTGTGGTTAAGTGCCTTGCTCAAGGACACACACGCTGCCTCAGCTAAGGCTTGAACTAGCGACCTTCAAATCACTAGACGAACGCCTTAACCACTAGGCCACGTGCCATTCCTCTTAATATCTTGTACATCTCTATCATGTCTCCTCTCATCCTCCTTCTCTCCAAAGAGTAAAGCCCTAGATCCCTTAATCGCTGATCATAATGCATACTCTCTAAACCAGGCAGCATCCTGGTAAATCTCCTCTGTACCCTTTCCAATGCTTCCACATTCTTCCTATAGTGAGGCGACCAGAACTGGACACAAGTGCAGCCGAGCCTGACTTTTATAGAGCTGCATTGGTACCTCGCGACTCTTAAACTCTATCCCTCGACTTATGAAGGCTAACACCCCATAAGCTTTCTTAACTACTCTATCTTCCTGTAAGGCAACTTTCAGGGATCTGCAGACATGTACCCCCGCATCCCTCTGCTCCTTCACACTATCGAGTATCCTGCCATTTACTTTGTACTCTGCCTTGGAGTTTGTCCTTCCAAAGTGTACCACCTCACATTTCTCCGGGTTGAACTCCATCTGCCACTTCTCAGCCCACCTCTGCATCCTATCAATGGCTTTCTACAATCTTCCACAATCCTCTACACTATCCACAACGCCACCAACCTTTGTGTCGTCTGCAAACTTGCCAACCCACCCTTTTACCCCCACATCCAGGTCGCTAATAAAAATCATGAAACGTAGAGGTCCCAGAACTGCTCCTTGTGGGACACCACTAGTCACAATCCTCCAATCTGAATGTACTCCCTCCACCACGACCCTCTGCCTTCTGCAGGCAGGCCAATTCTGAATCCACCTGGCCAAACTTCCCTGGATCCTATGCCTTTTGACTTTCTGAATAAGCCTACCGTGTGGAACTTTGTCAAATGCCTTACTAAAATCCATATAGATCACATCCACTGCACTACCCTCATCTATATTCCTGGTCCCTCCTCAAAGAACTCTATCAAGCTTTTTAGACATGATCTGCCCTTCGCAGAGCCATGCTGACTGTCCCTGATCAGACCATGATTCTCTAAATGCCTATAGATCCTATCTCTAAGAATCTTTTCCAACAGCTTTCCCACCACAGACGTAAGGCTCACTGGTCTATAATTACCCGGACTATCCCTACTACCTTTTTTGAACAAGGGGACAACATTCGCCTCCCTCCAATCCTCCAGTACCATTCCTGTGGACAACGAGGACATAAGGATCCTAGCCAGAGGCTCAGCAATCTCTTCCCTTGCCTCGTGGAGCAGCCTGAGGAATATTCCGTCAGGGCCCGGGGACTTATCCGTCCTAAAGTATTTTAACAACTCCAACATCTCCTCTCCCTTAATATCAACATGCTTCAGAGCATCAACCTCACTCATATTGTCCTCACCATCATCAAGTTCCCTCTCATTGGTGAATACCAAAGAGAAGTATTCATTGAGGGCCTTACTCACTTCCACAGCCTCCAGGCACATCTTCCCACCTTTATCTCTAATTGGTCCTACCTTCACTCCTGTCATCCTTTTGCTCTTCACATAATTGAAGAATGCCTTGGGGTTTTCCTTTACCCTGCTCACCAAGACCTTCTCATGCCCCCTTCTTGTTCTCCTCAGCCCCTTCCTAAGCTCCTTTCTTGCTTCCCTATATTCCTCAATAGACCCATCTGATCCTTGCTTCCTGAACCTCGTGTGTGCTGCCTTCTTCCACCTGACTAGATTTTCCACCTCACTTGTCACGCATGGTTCCTTCACCCTACCACTCTTTATCTTCCTCACTGGGACAAAATTATCCCTAACATCCTGCAAGAGATCCCTAAACATCGACCACATGTCCATAGTACATTTCCCTGCAAAAACATCATCCCAATTCACACCTGCAAGTTCTAGCCTTATAGCCTCAAATTTGCCCTTCCCCAATTAAAAATTTTCCTGTCCTCTCTGATTCTATCCTTTTCCATGATAATGCTAAAGGCCAGGGAGCGGTGGTCACGTCACTGTCCCCCAGATGCTCACCCACTGAGAGATCTGTGACCTGACCCGGTTCGTTACCTAATACTAGATCTAGTATGGCATTCCCCCTGGTCAGCCTGTCAACATACTGTGACAGGAATCCATCCTGGACACACTTAATATACTCTGCCCCATCTAAACCACTGGAACTAATCAGGTGCCAATCAATATTAGGGAAGTTAAAGTCACCCATGAAAACAACCCTGTTACTTTTGCACCTTTCCAAAATCTGCCACCCAATCTGCTTCTCTGTATCTCTGTTTATACCAGGGGGCCTATAGAATACCCCCAATAGAGTAACTGCTCCCTTCCTGTTCCTGACTTTCACCCATACTGACTCAAAAGACAATCTTGCTACATTACCCACCCTTTCTGTAGCTGTAATAGTATCCCTGACCAGTAATGCCACCCCTCCTCCCCTTTCCCCCCTCTCTATCCCTTTTAAAGCACTGAAATCCATAAAAGCAGGATAATTTCTCGATAAAGACTCTCTGTATACCCATAACTGTGTCGCCACCCACAGCTCCAATCTGCTAATTAAATTTGCTGACGATACTACATTGATTGGCTTTATCTCAAATAATAATGAGGCAGTCTGCAGAGAGGAAGTCATCACCCTGACGCAGTGATGTCAAGAGAAAAACCTCTCCCTCAATGTCGCAAAAACAAGGGAGCTGGTTGTGGACTACAGAAGAAATGGAGAGAGGCTAACCCCTATTGACATCAATGGATCTGGGGTTGAGAGGGTGAACAGCTTTAGGTTCTCGGCATACACATCACCGAGGATCTCACATGGTCTGTACATACCGGCTCTGTGATGAAAAAAGCACATCAGTGCCTCTTTCACCTCAGACGGTTGAAGAAGTTTAGCATGAGCCCCCAAATCCTAAGGATTTTCTGCAGGGGCACAATTGAGAGCATCCTGACTAGCTGTATCACTGCCTTGTATGTGAACTGTAATTCCCTCAATTGCAGGACTCTGCAGAGAGTGGTGCGGACAGCCCATTGAATCTGTAGATGTGAACTTCCCACTATTCAGGACATTTACAGAGACAGGTGCATAAAAAGAGACTGAAGGATCAGCAGGGACCCGAGTCACCCCAACCACAAACTGTTCCAGCTGCTACCATCCGGGAAACAGTATCGCAGCATTAAAGCCAGGACCAAGAGGCTCCGGGACAGCTTCTTCCACCAGGCCATCACACTGATTAATTCACGCTGATACAATTGTATTTCTATGCTATATTGACTGTCCTGTTGTACATACTATTTATTACAAATTACTATAAACTGCACATTGTACATTTAGACGGAGATGTAACTTAAGGATTTTTACTCGTCATTTATGCGAAGGATGCAAGAAATAAAGTCAATTCAATTCAATATACAAATTAAGTGCATAAAATCAGACTTAATATCTTACGGCAGTGCAATCATCAGGCTTGATTGAAAATGGAAATTCTCAGTCAGTCCATTCTGAGTGAGGAAAGCATAGTCACCATGTGCAGTCTTTTTAAAATATTCCTAGTGCCCACTGGCTATCTGACTCATTTTATCATTTTATAAACTGTTCAGCCAATAGAGTGTTTTAGAAAATGGTCTTTATTTCTGATAGCTCACATCAGCCCTAAATTCAAAAAACACACACACACGGACCTCTACATATTGATCTATTTCAATATTTGATTTTTAGCCATCTATACATAAGTGAGTAGAGTTAATTATGACTTTATTGGTTGGGAATCCAGCTGGGGATATCTTGTATTTACAAATGGATAGCTAATGTTATTCCATTGTTTTAGGATAGCTAGTATTTTTCTGCTGTTTAAGGATAGCTAATGTTGTTTCTTTGTGAAGAAAGGCTCTATAATTAAGCCAGGAAATTATAAGCTGGAGAGCCTGACATCAGTAATGAGTAAATTATTGGAAGGTATTCTAAGGGACCAGATATATAAGTATTTGGATAGACAGGGACTGATTAGGGGCAGTCAGCAAGCATTTGTGTATGGTAGTCATGATTAACCAAACTTACAGAGTTTCTCAAGGAGGTTATTGGGAAAGTTGATGAAGGAAAGACGGTGGATGTTGTCTACATAGACTTTAGTACAGCCTTTGATAAGGTCTCACATGGGAGGCTGGTCAAGAAGGTTCAGTCACTTAACACTCAGGATAAAGTACTAAGTTGGATTTGGCATTGGCTTCATGAGAGAAGATAGAGAGTGGTAGTAATGTTTGTTTGACTGGAAGTCTCTAACGAGTGGTGTGGCACACTGATCTGTGCCAGTTCTCTTGTTTATCATCTATAGCAATGATCTGGATAATAATGCAGTAAACTGGATCAGCAAATTTCTGGATGACACCAAGATTTTGACGTAGTTGCCAGTGAGGAAGACAATTAAAGCTTGCAATAGGGTCTGGACCAGCTGGAATAATTGAGCTGAGAAATGGCAAATGGAGTTTGTTGCAAACAAGTGGGAGGTGTTACATTTTGGGAGGACAAACCAGTGTAGATTTCACACGGTATGCAGTAGGCCATTGAGGAGTGCTGAAGGACAGAGGATTCTATGAATACAGATCCACAATTCATTGAAAGTGTTGACGCAGGTAGATAGTGTTGTAACGAGAGCTTTAGGCATGTTGGCCTTCATAAATCAAAGTACTGAGTACAGGAGTTGTGATTTTGTGTTGAAGTTGTATAAGACATTGGTGAGGCATAATTTGGAATATTGTGTAGAGTTCTGGTCACCTACGTGCAGGAAATATATCAATAAGTTTGAAAGAGTACAGAGAAAATTTATAAGCATGTTGCCAGGAATTGAGGATAAGAGTTACAGGAAAATTTTGAATAGGTTAAGATTTTATTCCATGGAGCATAGGAGAATGAAGGGAGATTTGGTAGAAGCATACAAAATTATGAGTGATATAGACAGGATAAGTGCATGGAGATTTTACCATTGAGATTGGGTGAGAGTAGAATGTCATGGGTTAGGGGCAAAAGGAGAAAAGTTTAGGGGAAACATGAGGGGCACCTTCTTCACTCAGAGGATAGTGAGAATGTAGAATATGGTTCATGTGGGTCTGATTTCATTGTTTGAGACGTTTGGGTAAGTATGGAGGGCTATGGTCCAGATGCAGATTGATGAGACCTGGGAGAATAATAGTTTGGATGGGCTGTGGTGTTCTATGACTCTGAAAGACTACCTCTTGCATGGATTGCCTCTGATTATAGTCCTATTTGCACTGATGTCTTGCACAGCCTTTTTTTTCTTCACTGTCTTGTGTACGTTATGTCAAACTCGTGTTCTATGTTGTCTGAAATTATGTGCTTGTGTTGCAGCTACAAGCAAGTTCTTCATTGTATCTGTACCTCACTATATTTGTGTGTATGACAGTAAACATGGCTTGAAAAGCTGTCTGTGTATCAGAGAATACGAGTCCAGATTACTTTCACACCAGTGAGGTGACGGGAAGTTGCGCAGTTGTCTGAGGCAATTTCATCTTAATGATTCCATTTTGTTGAATTCTGTATAAAAGGTACTTTGTTTTCCAAAGCTAGGTAAGCCTCTGGAAACAAGTCCCAAAGCAGCTTGAGAAATAAAAGCTAAACTAGAGATGAATTGAGCCGGTGACACAAGAGGAGCTAGCTTTGAGGTCATGGATTGAGAGGATGAGGTGGGGCAGATGAGTGAAGTCCAATGGCTAGCTGAATCTATGATCTCAAATTCTCATCCTTTTTGCCTGTTTAGTCAGTCTGTAAATCAGAGGCGTTATCTACCCTTGAACAGATGTAATATTTTTGTTTAATAAAGACCTTTCAACGTATAATGAAGTTTCCAATGAAGGAAGTACAAGGAGGTTGCCAGAACAGCTGTGAAACCTTTGAAAAAACATGGCATGTTAATTAAAGTACGTACAAGTAAGTCATCTGTGTGCCATGCACACTCCAAATGTTACTGGTCTGACTTGAGGAGCTGGCATTTGTATTTACCGCAGCTTTATTCCAATCTAAGTCAAGAAATTCTATTGGTAATTTTGCTACATAAATAGACATTTTTCACATTCCACAAAGATGTACATTTTCTTGAAACATGTTATTGCCTTGATTTGTGTTTCAGATGTGGGCTGCAAGCTCGGTTCAAGTTCGACTTAACCTTGAAACTGTCTGATTGATCCTCCTTGTGTGTCAATCTTCAAGGGTGTGAATCTTCCATTGTTCCCTTTTAAAACCCAAAATTTCAGTTGTTTAATCTCGTGATTATAACCCTATAATGGTAGGTAATGGTTCTCCATAATGGCAAATGCTAAGGAAGGTTACCATATAATGTCAAGTATTATTACTACACATTGCCAGGCTGTGCTACCCTATAATGGCAAGCGTTCTTATTGCATCAAGCTGGATAATATCGTTGTATAATGCAAGAACCAAACAGTGTTACTGCAGTATGACAAACTATAAAGCCATATAGTGACCAGTAACCTTACATTATGATGGAAGGTACTCTCACACAAGAAATGAATTATAGTGTTATCTTATAATTGCAGCTAGTGTTACCCTATAACAGTATGTGTATAGTTTTATTCTGCAATGGTAAGGTAGTTTTACCAAAAAACAGGATATATACTGTATGAGCTCCAGGCTAAATATTTAGAGTTATATCTGTTACAGGGACATATCGATTGGCTCTTACTAATACGATTCTTCTGTTGTTGTACTCTAAAATGTGGCTTACATTTCACAGTATTATAATTGTCATTTTAGTGAAGGTATCTTGCTCTGCAGGATGATAAAAGTATGGTCAATTGGACTAAAAGTGAAATTCTCTCCAGGCTATTATCTACTTGCCAACATTATTCAGTTGAAATAGAATACAATTCAGTCTTAAATTCAACTTTACTCTAAAGGATACAGAATTAGTTAACTACTTAAATTCATATGCATTGTTGTTTCTTGATTTCCATTTTTATAAGAAATAATTCTGGCAAGTACAAGGCAATGAGCAATAGAATAACATGACTGTGCCTCTTCTTTTTTTCTTGTCTACAAGTCCAACATAGTCTCTAGCAGGTCAGATCTATTTCCTCTATATTTCCCTCATCCCCTGTACAAGTTCAGCTAATCCATAAGAACACGTCCCATTTCCACATCTTTGTGCCCATTAAAATTCTTACCTCTTTCCTGGCCCTTTCTAATTGATATAAATATTTTTCACTTTTGAGGCCTTCTTCTTTAATGTTACCATATTGCCTGTCCATCGGAAATTTATATTTATTTATTTAGTCCTTACGTTATTGTCTGATCTCCATTTTCCTTTTCTCTTCAACAATATTCACTGAATTGTCCCTCCCAGATCCAGTGCACACTGTTTGAACATTACAGATCAGGAGATGAATCATAATTCCAACATTCCCAAAATTCAGGCTTCTGTTTAATTCCATCTTACATCATTCACTGAGATTTTTAACATTCATACATAGAACATAGAATAATAAACTCTCTTCAGTCCACAATAACCTAAATCTACTCAGTGATCAATCTAACCCTCCATTTTCCTTTCATCTTTGGACCTATTTAAGAGTCTATAGCATCACCCTAGCGGTATGTTCCAGGAACCCAGAGCTTGACATCTTGCTGATTTCATCTTTGTAAGGCTGAAGGTGGTTGAACCTAGATCTCCTCTGAGTCACTCCAAAATACATGTGTTCCAAAGAACTTAGGTAGTGATGTATTGTGCTGAGAAGATTTTCTCCCGAATATGACTCCAGCTACTGGTCTACTCCTTCATTCATTTGGCTTAGTTGAATAGAAATCTCTCATAACAAGATTGATCAAATGCTCCCTGAAAGTTAACCCTTGTCTTGTTACTTGGACTAAGCACATAGAGATTGTTTTGGTAATTTTTGAGGAAGTGGCATTGGACAGTATTGTAGACTACCTCTTCATCACTTTCTTGAGTGTTATTTTGCTGACAGCATGGTAACTAGTCAAGTTGCATTTGCCCCACTCTTTTAGAGACACCCACCTGGGAAATAACTCTGCCATGGATAGTCCCAAGCCTGGCTGTGGAAGGAGACGAGTTGAGTATCAGAGCCAACAACTCCATCCCATAAAGACCCAGTTCTACAGAAATGCCAACAGAAGCTCCGAGGAATTTATCCCTGGGAGAGAAAAGATCTTTGATGAAGCACTACATATGGGGACAACTTGAAGGACTGGCCCAGAACAGAGGACTTTGGCGAGCTGCTGTCAGGGGACCATGTCCAGTAGGTGTGATGGGCCAGGAAGAAGATCTTTGGCATTGAGGACAGCATGCTGTTGGGTTCAGCAGTTTTTTCTGAGGTAATTGCACACATTATTATTTGCTATCATGTCAATTGAATTAAAGTGACTGAAAATGAGTATTGACGATTGTAGAAGCTTCTGAATGAGGCTGAAAGAATTATTCTGCATGAAGGTCTGGAAATACTTAAGCTGTATCGAATTCATTTAGTTTTTGATATTATAGAGTCATAGAATAATAGAAAATTTGGGGGGTGTCTCCCACCCCCACCCGCTCCACTTGTTGTCTGTTACCGCATTGTATTTGGAAAGGCTACAACATTTTCATCTATATAGGATAATTCATGATCTCAGGACAACCCAATGTTCTTTGCAACTAATGAAATAGTTTTGAGATGCAGTCACTACTGTACAAACTGTGGCAGCCAAACCTCTACAGTCAGAAATGTAATAATGATCAGCTAATCTCTTCTAGTAATGTTAATTGATGGATGAATTTGGGTCAACACTCCCAAGGTACTTTCCCTTCCTTTTCAGCAGAGTGCCATGGGAACATCTACATACATACATAAGTTGTGATGTAAACTCAGTGTAATATCTCATCTGTGCCCTGCTCCTTTAATATCGTATTGAAGTGCCAACCTAGATTTATGTCTGGAAAAGGACTTGAATACATAGTACTCTGATTCAGAGACAACAGGGCTACAACTGAGGGTTTTGATTTAATTAGTCATCAGTGGAGTTCTTAGCTCTGTCTACAACTTGCTGCTTCTACGTTTCAGCACTTGATATGACTGGCCACACCCTCCTTCTACATTCTGTTCCACTGACTAGGCCAGTAGATCTTTTCCTTCGTTAGTGTCCAGTATCCAGTCACACTTGACTATCTCCACCAACAACACTCCTTCCAACTTTACCCTTTTACCTTAGGACTCCCTCCAGAAGCAGTCCTTGTCACTTATCCATTTGCTTTCCCTTCATAAGACAGGCCTGCTTTAAAATGTACACAGCTAGCAGCCTGCTCTGCCTTTTCATACCCTGTTCTGACTCTGCATTGAAAATACAAAGTCTCCTCAGGTTATCAATGTGCTGACTTACAGAAATCTGATTAATTCTCTTATACACTTCCAAAGCATTTTCAAGCCAGTAATAATAATAATAAAAAATTCCTGGTATTCATTATTAACTAGTACAGTATGTATTGCATTAGTTTAATTATGGGTAGTGTTAGGGTGATTATTAAATTAAATCAGAAAATTATAGGCAAGTGTACGTACAGCAATAAAATATAGTTTCTACAGAAAATGAACAGCTATCATGTATCAAAAATTGACCTATGGGCAGTTCTTAGGAACGGAGCCTTCAGTAACCTGGGGACTGCCTACTTGTCAAACATACAACGTTGGGTGCATTACATTTTCCTCCAGACTCATATTCATGCAAATGAACAACACTGCATATTTTGTATCTTCAACACCATTGTCATTCATATACTGGCCATTGTCTGGAGCTGTTTGCAGACTGATCTTACTACTCAGCATTGAAATGAGCTTCCTGTCCAATATTCTATCCCTTTGTTCCTGTGTGATTTCTCCAACTTCCCCTGACCATGGGGCGCCATGGTGGTGTAGTGATTAGCATGATGTTCTTACAGCTCGGGGTATCGGGGATCATCTCCGGCACTGTCTGTAAGGTGTACATTCTCCCCCTGTGACCATGTGTGTTTCCTCTGGGTGCTCCAGATTCCTCCCTCAGTCCAAAGACGTTCCAGTTCGTAGGTTAACTGATCATTGTAAAACTTCCTGTGATTAGGCTAGCGTTAAATAGGATGGGTTGCTGGGCTTGTTGGGCCAGTAAGGCCTGTTCCACACTATTTCTAAATAAATAAAAAAGATTACATCAATCCTTTGTCACATTATCAGGCATAACTACTTCAATTTTCTACAACCCAACTCTATATCCTTCATCCTCTTAGAACTTCACCTGTTCAGACCATGGCTGACTGGAGTCACATTACCCTGACTCCAGTGACTTCAGTAGCTCCCAATGCATCAAATTTTCATTTTTATCTTTTCTGTTTGAATCTGTCCTTGGCCGTGCACCAGTGCTTTATTTGTGACTTCTTCAATATTACAAAGGATCTTTGAACTCCTCCTAATTCTTGTTCATCCATCCTACCTTGACTGGCCTTACTATTGCCCAGCTCAGCCATCCTGAAGTTCCTCTTCCAAATTCCTCTGATAACTTCACCTCTTCTTCGTTGTAACTCTCCTTAAAATCCATTGCTTCAGCTACATCATTGCCCACTACTCTTAATCTGTGTGGTTCTGGTTTGGCATTAATTTTTTTACCTTGGACTTCTGAAGTGTCCCGGGACTTCTTTCTACATTAATAATACTGCTTAAATACAGATTGCTGTTGTTAATTTTAGTTAAAGCAGTAAGGCTCCCCCGATTATTTATGCTTCACTGAGTGCTCCAGAATTAGTGATTTCAGATTAATAACTGCTTGTAGTTATCTTCCAAATTCCTCAATTTTAAAACTGTGTTGAATTAATGTAGTTATGAAACTGGTTTGGGAATTAGTGGCATTACTGCAGTTAGTACACAAGTATTGGTCAGCTCTTGCTGGAAAATTGCCTTGACAATGTCCATTACCTTGGCCCAAAACTGGACTATCTACAACAGTGATATTTTCTTCCAACTCTACTCCCTTTAGTTCAGGACCTATAAAAGAGTGCTCAGCACCAAGGCTATCATTGAAAACATCTGGAGCCATTGTGAGTTTTAACCCTGAATACTTCCTGTCAATTGGACTTAACAGGCTACAGTACTTCAAAAAGCTGAAACGAATTGAGAATCATTTCTAACAAGTGAAGTCTAGCATCTTTCCTCATAATTAAAATGTGTCAACTGTGGCTCACATCTAGGAAAGTCCTAACTGCATCACTGTATATTACTGATCATTGCCAGAGTGGATATCCCACTGTTACACCTGTGGACCAGTTTCTGGGCAGGGAAGAGTGATGACAATAATAATAATAATCACTTCATATATATAGCATCTTCCATACATTAAGATACAGGCTTAAAGTGCTTAACATAGATTGTAAAGATAAATCAATATAGTCATAAAAATTCAAAACAAAATCCAAAATCATAAGTAAAGACATGCATTATATAAATAAAATAAAATTGAATAAATCAAATAATATAAACATAATCAGCATCAACAGACATTAAGTAATCCTATAAGTAAACCAAATTTTAAAAAATAGGTTTTTAGAAGTGTTTTGAAACATTCCACAGTACTAGCCTGGCATATCTCAGGCTACGTCCACACTAGACCAGATAAATCCATAATCGAAGCTTTTTCTCTTTGTTTTGACCCTCTATCCACACTGAAATGGCGTTTTCCTCCCCCGAAAATGGAGATTTTCTAAAACGCCCTCCAGAGTGTGTAAGTTTGAAAACGCCGATTGTGCAGAGCAGTGTGGACGGAGTAAACGGATATTTTTAAAAACGCTGTCATGACGTGCCGGAACAGATGGCGGCAGTGCGGCATTTCATTGTTTTCTTGAACGCAACCCCCCCGTACATCCTAACAATTTCAGGACAGACGGCAACGAGACCGAAGCCAGAAGAGTTAGAAATATACTCACCAAATACTTTGACCCATAACTTACTGAATAAATGAGTATACTCACTTTGCCCTGTTCTCTGTCCTTGCTTGTATGAAGGTGGTTAACCCATTAATGCAAGTACTTCTCTGACAGTAGATGTGTAACAGCCTAATGTAACATTGTATGGAAATACAAGATAACACTGATGCAGACATGTTTTATACATTTAACAAGGTGCTTTATTAATGCAACATAGTCAATTTCTCAACGTTCGTCTCAGCCGGGTCATACCATCCGTGAACTCCCTGTCGGTTGCCTCCATATACTCCAGTATTAGTTTTTTTTAGTTTTAATTCCTCCTGCGTGAGAGCCAACAGCAATTCCTTTTAAGTTTTTCTGGTCTGTAAATGGACAAACGCGCACCAAGTATACTGTTTCCTCTTCGCTTGTTTTCTGTGTGTCCTGCGCATGCCCAGTAGGAGGAGATTCGCCTAAATATCTGTTCTAATGTGGACGGAGATATTTTGAAAAAGCCTGGTGTGAACGCCTATTGTTTTTACGCGAAACCGGTGTTTTCAAAATTATCTGGTCTAGTGTGGACATAGCCTCAGTTGGTACAGTATTCTAGATTTTTGGTGCATAATAGCAAAAGGTTGCATCACCAGTTCTTATATGTTTGACTCTAAGCAAACCAGTATTTGTGGATCTAAGATTACGATCAGGGATGTAAGGTGATAGACTCTGTAAAATATATGGAGGAGCAAGGTTATTCGGAGCCTTATATACAACTAAGAGTATTTTAAAATTGATCCTAAAGGACAGAGGCAGCCGGTGTATGATGCCAAAACAGTGAAATGTGCTCGTATTTTCTTTTTTTGGTTAAGATTCTTGCTGATGCAGTTTGAAACACCTGCATCCGATTTCTATCTTTCTTAGGCAGTCCTCAAGAGAGCGCATTACAGTAGTCTAATTGGCTGAAAACAAATCTGTATATCAATAAAACACACACAAAATGCTGGAGTAACTCAGCATGTCAGGCAGCATCAAGTGAAAAGAGTAAACAGTCAACGTTTCAGGCCGAGACCCTTCTTCAGGACTTAGAAGAGTCTTGGCCCGAAGCGTAAACTGTTTACTCTTTTCCATAGATGCTGCCTGGTCTGCTGAGTTCCTCCAGCATTTTCTGTGTGTTGTTTTGGATTTCCAGCATCTGCAGAATTTCTCATGCTTGTAGTGTGTATTAATTTTTCTGCATCTTGAGATGTTGTAAGGAATTGAAATCTTGCAATGTTCCTTAAATGAACGAAAGCAGGCTCAATAATATGGTTAATATGTGATTTAAAATTCAACTCAGAGTCAATAATAAAGCCTAAGTTCTTTACTTCTGGTTTGATTTGTAAGGCTAGATGACCAAGTTTATTTCTAAGTTTCACACTTATTTTATTGCTACCAATAACCTTTCTGTTCTTTCCTTATTTAGTTTAAGGAAATTCGTCTTATCCATTCTGTAATGCTAGTAAGACACCTGACCAGAGGGCTTAGAGGCTCAGCGTCATCTGACATAATAGACAAATGCAGCTGTGTGTCGCCTGTATAGCTGTGGTAATTCACCTTGTGTTTTTAAATAACCTGTCCTAATGGGAGCATGTGGAGTGAGAACAACAATGGGACTAGAAGTGATCCTTGCAGTACACCAAACACAATGTCATCAATTCTGGATGCACAATCACCACAGCTAATAAATAGTTTTCTTCCTGTTATATAAGATTGGAACCACCTTAAGGCAGTACCAGAAAGATTTACCCGCTGACTCAGATGGTTTATGTGAATGCTGTGATCGATGGTATCAAATGCTGCACTCAAATCTAAGAGAATAAGAACTGACCTGTTACCTGCGTTGGCGTTAAGTCTTAAGTCATTAACTACTTTAAGCAATGCAGTTTCTGTACTATGATTTGATCGAAAACCTGATTGATACTTGTCAAGAATAGAATTTTTATTCAAGTAATCACTTAATTGTCAAAAAATGACTTCTATAAATTTTTTCTTAGAAGAGGCAGATTAGAAAATTGTCCAAAACAGAGCAGCTGAGATTATTTTTCTTAAGCAGGGGCTTATCATCTGCAGTTTTTAAGGAATCTGGAAAAATGCCAGAAACTAGTGAGCAATTAGCTATGACGAGTACACTGTGATTAGCACGTCAGAAACTTCTTCACAAAAGCATGTGGGAATAGGATCAAGGACACAAGTGGATGGTTTTAGCTGCGGAATTATTTCTCAAAGTTCATGTAAACTTATTTTAGTAAAGGAGTTTAGTTAGCAGAGGTTCAGCAAGGTTTATTCTTGAGGTCTGTATTATAATACATCTTACATTATTTATTTTTTCCTATAAAAATGCAGCAAAACTTTCACTTTTAACTTCAGAAGGTTTCAGTAACCATTGGAGCTGGTTTTAGAGACGATCAATAGTTGAAAACAATATTCTTGGATTACCTGCACTGTCATTAATAATGAGTGGAGGAGTAATGCACAGGATATTAATTTTGATCAGTAGCCTATGGTAGAGAGAATGTTTAATTGAAATCTCCATTGACAATAAGGAGATAAGCATATAGGTATTTGTACCAGAATTTCCAACACATGAGAATTTATCCTTTGACTGAAATGATATGTACGCTTGGAATTTAACCCCACCTTCCCACCACCCCAGCAGTATATTAAACAGGTTATATAGTAGCATTTTGTATTTTGCCTTTGAAATTTATTCCAATGAAGCTAATGAAATGAGTTTTGGTGTCAGAATACAAATGCACTGATGTTCCCAAATAGAATGCGTACTACAGAAATCAGGTGTGTTTCAAGGTAATCATATGCTTTGTGAAGTTAGGTGTTGAATGAAAAGGAATATAAATAACTATGCTTTGTTATTAATGTTTTTATGTTCTATTTCTGCCAACCGAAAACCTTTGTCAGTAAAGAGAGTGGGTAAACAAAATATTGACTATTTTTGTATTTATTGATCCTAGCCTAACCCACCCCTAACTTCCTTCCCACTCATCTATTCGAGTCTGCTCCATCATTTCATCATGGCTGATCCATTTTTCCTCTCGGCCCCAATCCCCTGCCTTCCCCCACTATCCCTTCATGTCCTGACCAATCAAGAATCTATCAATCTCTTTATACATAAAGACTTGGCCTCCACATTTGCCTGTGACAACAAATTCCACAGATTCACCACTCTCTGGCTAAAGAAATTCTTCCTCATTTCCATTCTAAAAGGACACCCCTCTATTTTGAAGCTGCGTCCTCGCATCTTAGACACTCCCACCATAGAAAACATCCTCCCCACATCCACTCCATCAAGTCCTCTCAGCATGTGGTAGGTTTCAATTAGGTCACCCTTCATTCTTCTAAATTCCAGTGAATACAGGTCCAGAGCCATAAAAAGCTTTTCATATGACAAGCCATTCAATCCTAGAATCATTTTTATGAATCTCCTTTGAACCCTTTCCAGTTTCAGCACATCCTTTCTAAGAAAAGGGGCCCAAACTGTTCACAATAGTCCAAGTGAGGCCTCACCATTTCCTTATAAAGTCTCAACATTACATCCTTGCTTTTATATTCTAGTCCTCTTGAAATGAATGCCAATATAGCATTTGCCTTACTCACCAAAGACACAACCTTCAAATTAACCTTAGGGAATCCTGCACAAGGACTCCCAAATCCCTTTGTACTTCAGATTTGTATATTTTCTCTCCATTTAGATAATAGTCAGCCCTTTTATTTTTTCTACCAAAGTGCATGACGATACACTTCCCAACACTGTATTCCATCTGCCATTTCTTTACCATTCTCCTAATCTGTCTAAGCCCTTCTGTAGTCTCTCCACCTCCCCAAAACTACCTGCCCCTCCACCTTCCTTTGTATCATCTGCAAACTTTGCAATAAAGCCATCAATTTCATCATCCAAGTCATTGACATTTAATGTAAAAGGAATAAGGAGGAAGCAAACCTTAAAAATCAATGTTTTGTATCACCTCAGGTTTCCAGACCCATGGGAAGCACATTGTGTGTTTTACTACTAAATGAGGCAGAGGAGGACGTTCTGGCGGTTTCTTCATATAGTGCTCCCCATTTTTGGATAATGTGTTGCTGAGAGCTTGAAATGGACTCACGATGACAACCATGCTACATTAAGGAAGGGAAGAAAACTCAACTTTTCAGTCCTCTCTGTCTGGAAATTCTGACAGGCAAATGAAAGGGGTGAAGTTGGAAGCAAACATTGCCAGCTTTAGGTCTGGACTAACAGATTCTACTTTACTGAGTTGCTTGTGTCCATGGGTCAGCAGGGCAAAGGAAAAATATGTCAAATATAAATAAATGTGGATCCCATCGATTTAATGGGCGTAGATACTTTTTGAAAAGTGTTCTTCATTTTCCCCCACTATCTTGTTGTGTGCACCCTTGTTCTTTGTTGCATTTTTGCTATAATGTCTTTGATCTCAGTATTCCTGACCCTGCACTATCTCTTGCCTTGATCTCTCTAACCCCTGTTTGGTCTTTGTGATCTTTTGGCTGTCTAATTCCATCATCCGATTCTATGAATACAATCCCCAGGCATTATCCAAAAAATCTGCCAGTCCTAGATCGGTTCAGTTAGGTACATGAATGCTTATTACTGCCTTCGCTTTGATATCTATGGCATAACCTTGGATCGTTGTTATTTCTCTTAATCTTTATCTAACTTTATTTGAAAAGTCTGCAAAAGGCTATCATTGAATACAGTCAATGAAATTTAACAATTATTCTGAAAATGCTATATGTGCAAATTTTGAACTACTTTTTGAAAAAATCATAGGAAAAATCACACACAGATAATGTTTCAGTAAAAAGCAATTTTTTAAAATAATATTTTTAGCCTGTTAATTTTACTGAGTTGCTGCATCTTGCATCCATGATGATCTAGATTCTCCTGTGACTAAATTGGATGGGAAATCATTTTTAATAAACCTCCTTTCCAGATGTGGGGTTCACTTGCTGTTGTCAAGAGGCTGATATACCTTACCTCATATAGTGTATCGGTTTCTTGACCTAAGGTCACTTCAAGGACCTTTAAGCAGGAGCAACCAACATGGCCCGAATTCACTCTTGGATTAGAAATGCTAGTACGCAAAATAATATTTGGAAATTATATTCCCATTTCAAAATGTAGTCCCATTGACTTCTGTGGATAGCAATTAGTTGTACATTTAGTTCTGCTGATTCCTGGATAAATGCCTTGGTGAATGAGTTGCCTTCCATGTCTGTTCACCATTACCAGCAAGGTTTATTTGTATGAGCTCTGTGGTTCTGCTCCACATGATGCTCACCCAGGCATTTCATGGGCCTACCAGAGCTCTTAAACTGGTCCAATAGAGTTCCGCTAGAAAGAATTGTGAGAAGTGTCTGCCAGTATGGGAATTCATTAAAGAGGGTGAATAATTTCAAACTAGTGCTAGATCTTACATAGTGGGTTCCATTCCAATGTTGTGCTTGGTTAGTTGACTTCATCCAATGTTCACAGGTGTTTCCCAGGAAGATTTTCTATTTGGTTAGAAATTAGGAATTGTAGAAATCATCTGAGATGCAATTTCTTGGCATCCTCTATCCTTATTTTGATTACAGCTTGAATAAATTATTGTCTGCACACTTAACAGACACTGTCAATTTCATGACTCTTCTTCCAGATTGAGATTACTTCTTAATTGCTTATGGTGTTCCACCATGTGAGTCTTCATAAATGAAGCAGGGTCTCATAAGGGTGATAAAAAAACAGGAACCCTGCTTGATTTTTTACTACTATTTGTGCTGCTAAGGAAATTTAAAATCAGTAGGATGCTTTACAGCAACCCAAGCTGGTACCTCAGTACATTTAGGTTATATTCAATCAGCTCCTCATTCCACTTTCCTGCTTGTGCTCTATTGATAAAGAGCTTCTCAGTGTTGTTCAGAAGGATTGGATCTAATCTTAAGACAATATCCCCTTCTTCTTGGTCCACTCAGAACAAGGGATGTCCATATCCATCCTCATTAATTCTCTTAACATTATACACAGCTTACTAGTCCTGGAGGTTTCTTTCACTGGTAACCCAGCAAAAACTGCCTTTAACACAAAATAAAGCAAGCTAGCTTTATATTGGGTTTAGGTGATGCAAATTTTCCAAGTTGCTGCTTCCTATTGATGCAGTGAATGAGGTGGTTATGGTCTAAACACACCACCGTGCAGATTGCTGCTGGACTTCCTAACCAATAGACCCGAGATAATCAAGATGTACAACTGCACCTCCCTCTCTATCATCCTCTACATGGGTGGCCCCCCCACCAGGGCTGTGTGCTGAACCCACTGCTGTACACTCTGCTCACACACGATTGCACAGCCAAACACCTAAGTAATCATATTGTCAAGTTTGCTGATGACATGACAGTGGTGGGGCTCATCACCAACAACAATGAGACAGCCTACAGAGAGCAGGTGGAAGAGCTCAAGGCCTGATGCCAGGCAAGTAAGCCTCTTCCGTAATGTCAACAAGACAAAGAAGGTAGTTATTGACTTCAGGAGAACTCGCACCACTGACACACCTCTTTATATCAACACCACAGCAGTGAACAAGTTTCAAACTCCTGAGAATGCACATCTCGCACAACCTCTCATTGTCCCAGAACACATCCGACACAGTCAAAACAAAAGCTCACCAGCGCCTCTACTTTTTGAAGATGCTGAAGAGAGCTGGACTATGCACATCGGTACTCACGACTTTCTACAGATTTGCAGTAGTGTGCATCCTCACATGCTCTATCACCGCACGGTACAGAAGCTGCACTGCAGTGGACAGGAAGGCTCTATAATGGGTAGTCAAAACTGCCCCAGCCTACACCAGCAAGAACATACAGTATATACAGAAAGGTGCTGGGAAAAGTCCATCAATATCCTGAAGGAACCCATCCACCCTGCTCATGGACTGTTTGTCCCAGTCCCATCAGGGAGGAAGTTACGTAGCATCCTTTCTAGGACCATCAGACTCATAAACAGTTACTTTCCCCAAGCAGCAAGGCTGATCAATACCTCCACCCATCTATCACCAGTACTTTAACATTTCCTGTCAAAGTCACTTTATGTACAGACACTCCTGTACCTAGAATCACTTTATGTATATACAATCAAATATGGATATACGCTGTCTTAGGTATTTATATGATTGTATGTTTTAATCTTTTTTTTGTGCTGCATCAGATCTGGAGTAACAGGATGTACAACTTGCGTACTGGAAATAACATTAAACAATCTTGAATTTTGAAGGTGGTGGTGTCCCAACACCATTGTCTGGCCCCTCCAGTGACTGTGTGTGTGTGTGTGTGTGTGTGTGTGTGTGTGCAATACTTAAACTGACAGGAAGACTGTCAGTGGGATGGGAAGCATCTGTCTTTCCAGAGAACATACATTTTAATGGCAGTGAACAGTCAGGGATCAAGACTAACCAAAGCCTGTGAGTTCTCAGTTGTTGCCTAATCCCAATAGATTATCCTGGCTCCTTCAGGTCACACTGATAGCAATTGAAAATCAGTGCACTTGGAATAGGTCTCTTGATAAAGATAACTTTTACTCAATCCAAACATTCTTGCCTAACATGATCAGAAGTTTTTGAAAAATTTCTGGTGGAGTTAGAACCTTTGTTTGTCAGATCTAAGGTTGTTCACCAAACGTTCTTCTTAGTACACATGATATTGGCCTGTCAAACTCAGACAGAGCCCCGATTTCTGTTTTTCCTGGTGACCATAACTACAGAAATACTGGCATTGGTGCTCACTTGGTCAGAATGCTACCTGGTCAGTATACATTCCTCTGTCTATTAAATCAATTTAAGAGATGACTTGTCATTTTTCATTGATATTATTGTATTCGGACCAATTCAAAACTGATTCCAGAAAATATTTATCAGCAAAGTCAGAAGGAAATGAGGTTACCATTTCCTGTAAGCTGCCCTTTGAAATGCATAGAGCTCTAATTCAGAAACATTTGCTATTTTTTCTCCAATACTGGGCTAACATCATTGATCTCTCAACATACAGGCACTGTGTGAGAAACTTCATCAAATATCTATTGCAGTTCAAGGAGTTGGCTTTTCTATTAAGAAATGGGCAATGAATGTAGGAAATGCAAAGATTAGACCATAAGACCATAAAATATAGGGGCAGAATTAGACCATTCAGCCCACTGAGTCTGCTCCATCATTCAATCATGGCTGATTAATTTTTCCTCTTAAATCTATTCTCCTACCTTCTCCACATAACCTTTGATGCCCTTACAAATCTAAAATCTATCAACCATTGCTTTAAATATCCCCAATGACTCGGCAGAGGTAGGTCATTTTGTTAAAACTTTATTCAGTTACCCATAAATATTTTAATTTCTCTGACCATTTCATTACCCAGACCGTTTCCTTCCTTTGCTGTCTCAGAAATTTGGTTGACTAATTTTAATTCTCTGATATTAGTTGCAAAATAATACTTTGAATTTAATTTGCCTTGTTCTGCTCTTAAAGCTTGATAAATAAATGTAGGAATTATGATAAATTACAAATGTAGGAATTAAACTATTTATGCCCATGGGACATTTATATCTCTTGAGGGTGATCTATATTTGAAATTCACCTACGTACTACAACTCCAAATCAGTACACTACCTCCCTGGCATTTGACTCCTAGGTTGAATTCCTCCGCTTGTTCTCCACAGAGAGCCTAGGGGCTGAACATGAAGGAAGAATTCTTCACAGAAATCACACGTGGATTAATTTTGTGCTTCTTTTGTTTAAAAAAACTTTAATAATGCAATAAGCATACTTGTTATTGAGAAGACTGGCATTTATTTGTTGCTGCCTGTTACGCTGCTGGTGTTTAGGGCAGCAATGAAAGTTCTCTACCTCTGTCTGTCATTGACTATTTTATCTATTGAGCCCCAGGTGTGGCTCACGGTCCTCATTTCTGCCTCTACTGTACAGCGCCATGTTGACGTTGGTCTCTTGCTTTTCCTTCAACCTTCAGGGGTCCAATGAAATGCTGTCTTGATGATGGAGTTGGCCTCTCTTCTCATAATTTGCCCAATCCATCTCCAACATTTCCTCATGATGATGCTGGCCATGTCCGCTTGTTGTCACTAAAGGAGAATGGCATGTATTGTCCATTCTTAATTGTCCTTGAAAATGTGAAAAGCCACCTTGAAGAATTCTGCAATGTATTTTTTTATTGAGATACAATACAGAGTAGATCTTACTGGCCCTTCAAGCCATGCCACCCAGTGATCCCCTGATTTACCCATAGCCTTTTCTTTTTTTTAATTTTATTTTTATTTGGATAAGGAGTTCACAATTATCATGTACTTTTTTCACACATATAACCTTTTCCATTTTTTTATATGTATAAAACTACAATTATTTATACATTCTTAAGTACACATTCAGATGATATAAAAGCAAAATAAACATTTAAATAGATAATTATGTACTGTGGTAAATCTAACCTATTAGGCTAAGTAATGAAATTAGTTGTTAAGAAAAATGGTGATAATAGTTTCCATACAACCCTTCCGGACCATTTCCACTGGTCCAAAATGTTGCATACAAGCCTATATACCAACCATGTCGATTTCGGGCATGTATTGTTCCTTGAACAGAAGGAAGATATAAAGTTGCTGCAGGCCCTCTTAGCGGCAAGTAAGAAATCAATCACTAGAAAATGGCTAAATCCAATACCACCTACATTAGAAGATTGGTACGAAATTATCTTGGAAATATTTAAAATGGAAAAGTTGACCTACTCCCTGAGAACTCAAAAAGAAACATTTTATCAAATCTGGAATAAATGGATTGAATATATAACCCCAATGCGAGCAGACTTTAGATGACTCTCCTAATGATTTATATTGCTCTTCTCATCAACACAGTAATATTGCTAACGTAAGCACCCCTAGTCTAAATGTTTGTTGTTTTTTTTTTGGAAAATAGAGAATTATCACAAGTAAAGGGAAAGATTTGGGAAAGGGATAAAAAAAAATGAAAAAATTAAGTAAATAAGTACATAGGGATTGGATAATTATGTCTGCAGGCAGGAACAAGCACGAACAAATTGGGATATAAACACCCATAGCCTTTTCATAGGGCAGTTTACCAATCGGTACATCTTTGGACCGTGGGAGGCAACTGGAGACACAGAGGAAACCCACGTGGTCACAGGGAGAACATACAAACTCACTGCAGGCAGCAGCAGCGATTGGGGGAGGTAGTCCGACTGCCCTGTTAGAAACTCTGGGATTTCTGACAATGGGGGAAAGTTATATACTAACTTCCCTCACTTCTTCACTGATTCAATACTTTTCATCAATATGATATCCAAAATGGTTAAAACTTGCATTAGACTACTATTTATTAATTATAACTTGTAGTTTGATGCCATCATTCCCTCAGTACTAATATCTAAGCTTCAAAACCTATTTCTTCTATAAATGGATCCTCGATTTCTTCACTGGGAGGCCACAGTCAGTGTGGTTCGGTAAAAAGATCCCTGCTTTGCTGTGTATCTTCACAGGTGTACCCTCAAGAATGCATGCTTAGCCTATTGTTCTACTCTCTCTACACTCATCACTGTGTGACTAAGCGCAGCTCAAATGCTATCAAAAAATTTGCTGATGACACCACAATTGCTGGTAGGATCTCAACCAGCCTACCAACTGTTGTTGGTAAGCTGGGTGAGTGGTGTGGTGTTAGCAACCTCGCACTCAATGTTAGCAAGACCAAAGCACAGACTGTAGACTTCAGGTAATGGAAATTAAGTGGACATTCATCAGTTCTCATTGAGGGGTCATTGATGGAATGGGTGAGCATCTTCAAGTTCCTGGGTTCAGAGTATCTATCCTGGGCCCAACATATCTATGCAATCATGAAGAAGGCATGCCAGTGGCTCGACTTTATGAAGAGTTTGAGGAGATTTGGCATGTCACCAAGGACTGTAGCAAATTTCTAAAGAAGCCCTGTGGAGAGCATTCTAACTGGTTGCATTTGGAGTCTCCATTACACAAGATCACAAGAAGCTACAGAGGGTTATGGACTCACTCAGGCCCATCTTGGACAAAGCTCTCCCCACTGTTGAAGACACCTTCAAAAGGATGCATCTTAAGAAGGAAGCATCTATTATTAAGGACCCTCACCACCCAGGATATGCCCTTTTCTCATTACTACCATCAGGGAGAAGGGACAGGAGTTTGAAGACTCTTTCTCAATGACTTAAGGACAGTTTCTTCCCCTCCACCTTCAGATTTCAGAACAGCCCATAAACGTACGAACACTGCCTCGTTATTCTTTTTACTGTACTATTTTGTAATTTATAGATTTGCTATGTACTGCTGTCACAAAACAACAAACTTCACATCATATGTCAATGATAATAAATCTGATTCTGATTCTATCCAAATATTTTAGGGCTCTCATGCCTTTTCAAACTGCACGGGTTGACTGCTCTATTTTGTACAGGATTGTGTCCTTGTGAACTTGTGCTACAGTCTGTTTTCAGTCAGGTGGCACATTGCTGGAGTGTCAGTTTTCATGTAACGCACACTACATGCAAATCGGGTGATGGGCTATTTGTGGAAGATCTTTAAAGGTAGCAAAAAGTAGTGGCTGCTTACAGTTCCCTGTTAAACAGTTGCACATGTGGAAATAAATAGCTAATAGAACCTTTTAGAAGACAAATTCTAATCAAGCCGATCAGTATAAAACTTTAGATGTTGAAACTGAACATGTTGCCTGTCATATGCAACTCTATGAATCTGGACATTTCACTTCTGAAATTGTTATGTCAGACTAAAAGAACCACTACCATTGATCAGAAGGGATGTGGATGCCTCTTACTGTTTTTTTTTAATTGATGTATTTTTATTCTTGGAATGCAGAGTGAGAGTTCAGGCAACTAATTTCTAACGTTGAGTGAGACTTAATGGATCAGTCTGCTCTGCTTTGTCAGTGATTTCACTTTTGACTCTTGGAATGTGTTTGATGAAGAGGAAAGTAATTGCGTTGGACAGAAGACACAGATGTAACATATTGGAGGTTAGGTTTTATGAGAACAATAGACTAATGGATCAGGGCACGAAACTAATAACAGGCTGTCAATGTTTTTATTCCAATCCAACTTGAGGAAGCAAATGTTTAAACTCAAAGGCATCTGTTCTATTCCCAATCCATTTATTTAAAGATGTCCATTTAATTTCCTCTTTGCTTTGGAGTTTATGTTTCATACTGAGACACCAAACAGCAGTATTCAGTTCTGGTTTACAGGAAGAATGCACAAGCTATGGAGAAGGTGCAGAACAGGTTTACCAAAATGTCGACTGTTTACTCTTTTCCATAAATGCTGCCTGACCTGCTGAGTTCCTCCAGCATGTTGTATGTGTTGCTTTGGATTTCCAGCATTTACAGATTTCCTCATGTTTGTGTTTAACAAAATACTACCTGTGTTAAGATGCGCATGCTTTAAGCAGAGGTTGGACAAACTTGGTTTAGTTTCTCTGGAGCAACAGAGACTGAGGGAAGATGTGATATAAGTTCGTAAATTTGAGAGGCATAGATAGAGTATATTTCTCTCAGGATAGAAGAATCTAATTCTAGAGGACATGAATTTAAGGTGAGAGGGGGAAACTTCAAAGGAGATGTGTGTGGTTGGTTTTTATTTACACAGAGACTGTTGGGTGCCTAGAATGTGTTGCCAGAGGTGCTGGTGGAGTTAGAGACAATAAAAGCATTTGAGGTTCATAGATAGACACACTGACCTATGCTGAGCATTTGTGTTTCTATCCACCTATTCCCCACCTAATGGTAAACAACATCTATAACAAAGTGTTAGAAAATTGGAAAATTTGGGGATATTATTACACTGTTACTGCTCAACTTGATTGGAGCTCAGATAAACTGGACAAGTTCACCCTTCCTGTCTAGCTTCTTTATAAGTTTCTGGATGGACAGAATTAGGTTGGCAGGCTGGGAAGGGGAAATGGGCTGGGAACTACCTGCACAGCTATCCTGTTTATCTGATTTTCTGAAAGTAGCAGGTTGGGTCCATTATCTTCTCTTTATTACTGCTTCCAAGATAGACAAAGGGAATCATTACTTCCAGGGTTGTATCTCTCATCACTATGGGTCTAATGATGGTGCAGCTTATCTTTATCACTTTCATTTTGCCTACATTTGGTCTTAGGCCCAGCATAGTGGAGTCAGCGGTGAAGGGCGTTATTTTCTCTTGCATCTGTTGGTTAGAGCTAGACAGTAGGGCAATGTCATCTGCAAACTCTAGGACATCAAGTTGCCGCCTCTTAGTCCACTGGATTCCATTCCTCTTTTCATTTGTTGTCCATTTCATAATCCAGCTTGTTGCCAACAGGAACAGAAAAAGAGCCATCAAACATCCCTGCTTCACCCCATTGTTGACATTGAAGCTTTCTGACAGTTTTCCTGCATGTATGACTTTACATTACATGTTGTTGTAGGAGTTCCTGATGCTAGGGCAGCACGGTAGTGTAGTGGTTAGCACAATGCTTCACAGTAAGGGCGATCTGGGTTCAATTCCCTCCACTGCCTGTAAGGAGTTTGTCCATTCTCCCTGTGACTGCGTAGATTTCCTCCAAGTGCTCTGGTTTCCTCCCACAGTCCAAAGACATACCTGATAGTAGACTACTTAGTCATCGTAAATTGTCCCGTGATTAGGCTAGGGGTGATTGCGGGGCGGCATACCTTGAAGGGCCAGAAGAGCCTATACTGTGCTGTATCTCAATAAAATAATGAAAGTTCTTGATATATTTCTGTGATATCTCATAATCTTTCAAAAATTTCCATAGGGTGTTTCTGTTTAAGCTATCGAAGGCTTTCTCAAAGTCGATGAAGTTGATGTAGAGAGAAGTATTACATATGATTGACTATTCTTAAGGTAGCTACCTGATCTGTGCAAGACCAATCTTTCCTAAAGCCTGCTTGCTGGTCCCTTAATATTGTGACAACAGCTTGTCAGAGGCATTGAAGAATAGTTCTGTCTAGCAGCTTTCTGACCACAGACATTAAGTATATACCTCTATAGTTTCTACAGTCTTTTAAGTCACCTTTCTTTGGAAGCTTGATTATGTGACTTTCCTTCAACTCTTGAGTTATCTCCTCTTTGTCCCGGATGTGGTAGGACAAAGTGTATCAGATATCTGCCAAAAGTTTAGGGTCTGCCTTCAATGCCTCTGGGGGTATACTGTCTGGGCCAGCTGCTTTTTCTGACATTAACCTCTTTATTGCTTGTAAAATTCCCTTCTTTGATGGCTTGGCACAGTTGACATCCAAGGCTGTTGGTGCTTCTGGAATTAAATGAGATTTTGGACAGGATGGTCTGTTCAGAAGCTCTTCGAAGTACTGTGCTGAATGCTAGAGTTGTTTGCCTTCATCATCTAGGACACTTCCATCTTTATCCTTCACTTGGGTGTTGGTCTGGTCGAATTTGCCAGTTAGTTTCTTGGTAGTATTGTATAGTTCTTTCATATTCCTATTGGCTGAGGCTTCTTCTGCTTGGGATGCAAAAGTGTTGATGTACTCTCTCCTGCCCCTCTTGATGCTTCTCCTTGCTTCCTTGTGCACTCTGTCTTATTCCCTCTATGCCTCCACTTTTTTTTTCCTAGTTCTGCTTCTATTGTATTTTTCCTTTAGTGTTCTTCTCTTGTTGATTGTTTCCACCGTTCCTGGTGTAATCCACTCCTTAAGCTTAAATGTCCTTTCTTTCCAGCACTTCCTCACAAGTTTAATTCATTGCCTCTTTGACAGCAGTCCATTCGCTTTCAATATCAAGGTCCTCAAATGCCTAGAACCTGTTGGAAGGTGTAAGGGCAAATCTCTGAGCTGATTCTTTAATTTTCAGATAGCTCAGATTGTATTTCAGTGGCCGATTGGGTGGTGTGTAGCTTCTTTTCAGCTTCCTCTGTACTTTGGTGATCAGAAGATGCTGATCTGATCCTGGATCTGCAACACAATGGAAGCATTGTGAGTATATATGGTGGAACAGATGAGGATGAGGATGTCAAAGCCAGGATTAATAAAGCCAGAGCAGTTTTCAATATCTAGAAGGAAGTATGGACTTCCAGAGTCATATGAAGGAAAACCAAAAGCAGAATCTTCAACTTAAATCTTGGAACAGTGCTCCTCTATGGCTCTGAAGCCTAGAGAGTAACAAAAAAAAAAATCACAAAAGCTGCAGGCTTTCATCAACCAGTGCCTAAAAAGGATCCTAAACATCAAAGGGACTGATAAAGAAACCTACCAGACACTGTGGGAAAACACCAACCAGGAATCCATAGCGATATAATTATGCAAACGGAAATGGAGGTGGATTAGCCACTCCTTGAGGAAGCCAACCAGCAACATCACCAGGCAGGCACTAGAACGGAATCCCCGAGGAAAGAGGGAAAAGGGACATCCAAAGAGCTCATGGAGGAGGGATGGTAAGGCCGGAATTAGACGATGGGGACACTCCTGGTCCACCCTCAAGAAACTGGCTCAGAACAGAGGACGAAGGAAATGGGGGGTCATACACCGGGAGCTAAGGGCCCAAGAAGTTGAAGAAGAATGGCTGCAAGGAAACAGTAAGCAAGGAGTGAATAATTTGACACATTTCATTGTGGAAGCCAGGATTGTCCATCCCTCACAAAGAAGATGGGTTCAAATTTTAAAATTCAGATCTGATAGCAGAGGCCACAAAGCCCAGGGACTCTGACAGATGATCTGCACAGTCCTGTAAAAGTAGAAGACCTGGGCTATCGATTGAAGAGTGGAGTGTTGAATGGTTTACTATTGCACTGCCTTATCTCTCTAGAATTATCACACCAAACATTTGTTTAAACCAAAACAAATACTGGGGTTTCTCCAAGCTAGATGAACTAAGTGACACGAAGGAGAAAGTTACTGAGTTTGACCCTAAAACAGTGTTGGTATAACTGCTCCCAGCAGAGTCAATGGTGGGAAGTGATGGATGACTTTTAACACCTCTGGGTTAAGAAAGGGAAAATCCATTAGGTATCCTGCTGCTGGCAGATGTTTGGAATGGGTACTGTTTGAGTGAAGAGGGAATCAGTCTTTGCTGTGACATTACTGGCTACGGATAGAGCATAAAGTTATTTAATAAATTTAAGATTGGCTGAACCTGAAAATAATAGGTTTCATAGTAAAGCAATTAAAATACCTTTATAAAGAATTGTAGCAAGTGCTAGACAAGGGTAATAAGTAACTTTAACATAATCAGTAACTTTAGCTTCAAGATAGCAACCTTACTGTATCTCTTACTGTATATCAAAAAGTTACAAATTCAAGTCAAGTTACAGATTTTTAGATTATATGTTAATTCTTTAGTTATATGACACAGAAACAGGCCCTTCAGCCTAACTCATCTATATCAATCTAGGCTAATTCCTTTTGCCATATCTCTCTAAATTTTCACATCCACATACCTGTCTAGATGTCTTTGAAATGTTAAAAAGTGTGCCTCTACCACTCCTCTGGTAGTTTGCCCCATTTAGCCTCTGTAGCAAAAAACAGACCCCTCAGATCCCTTTAAATCTGATCCCTCTCACCTTACATGCACGCCCTCGACAGTCGATTAGACTTCCCTGCACTGGGAAACAGACTGTGACCATCTATCCTGGAGTGCCTGGAGTGAGAGTTCAGTGCAATACAGAGATATTGGAGGCTAAAAATTAGATTGTGGGGTATGCTTATTTCAGACCCCACAAATAAAAATCTACTTAGCATGTTATAGAAATTTATAGTGACTATTTTGTGCCACGCTAAAAATTCATCCAATGGCATCCACAGGAGTAATGCTAGACAGTCTTATGTGAGTTCTGAGTCAGTCATATCTCAAATGATGGCATTTCTTAAGCAGTTCTTGTCTTGGAGAATTGTGTGGGAATTGATTCTCATTGTCCAGAGAGTGAGTTAAATGCTGCCAGGATACTATGTTTTTGACAGAAAACCTTGGACTGGGAATCCCACTAAAATGAGTCCAATCCCTGGCATTACACAACCCAACCCCGTCCACTAGTCTCCAGCATTATCCCCAAGATATCAGATGCCAACTTCTTCCCTCTTACCTGATCACTCACCATGGCTCTGATTCTGATCAGTCCCATCCCCAGGTCCTAATCCAAACTGCAGGCCAGCTGCCTACTTCTTCAACCTAATCTCATCCTAGTCTCTCCATGATTGTTGATTCAACTCAATCTGTTTGCACATCTGCTCTCCCCACCTGTTCTTCCCATCTGCCAGTCTTGGTCCTTTACTAATGACCCTTTCTCCCTTGATTTCCCAATGACCTGGCCTCAGTATTGAGCCAAGGCATTTCTCTTGCCTCAGGCACGAATGAAGTTTGTTATGGGAGCCCACAACCAAAACATTACTTGTCCTGTTGTGTGACTCCCATGTCCCATGCATCTGTCAGCCCACTGCATTCATTAGGCATTTGAATCAGAGGCTCCTGTGATTAAGATGCCATCTTGAAGTTCTCTTTGCTCTGCATTGGTCGAGGTTGACCATGGATGTTGTGTCCTAGCCTTCTAGGTGATATGCAAACCAGTGCAGTACCCTATGGAGAGCAAGCTGTTGTCTATACAGTAGGCTCTCTCTCTCTCCATGCATATGATGAATCCAAAGGAATGGCAGAGACTGATACAGTTTAGCACTAGTGGCATTGCAGGATTTGCCAGTCAGCATTGAGCTCAATGTAGAACTGTCTTAGAGACTCCAGCTCTGGATTTTTCCTTGGTGTTTACTCCCAAAGCCTTCTCCCGTGAGGGGGTATAGCTGCACAAAAGCATATGTTTGAAATCAGAGTTTTCTTTCTGCGCTCTCAGATGAATCTAAAAGATGGAGCATGTGAATTGGCTGTCACAACTTTCTGCAATTCCACACTGGCTTAGAAGCAATTTATTAGCTGGGAAATACATTGGACATTGGAAACTCAAAAAAGATGTGATTTCAATCCAGGCTTATTTTTAACTTGGGACACCTGAGTTAAATGACCCGATAGTTTGTTTAGGAAAATAACACTTTCAGATACCTGACCTATGATTGTTTTGCCATATTCACTTTGAAGGTAAAAGTATAAACTCAGCCCAATGAATCTGTAAAAATACAGGAACAAATTAGTTTCAGTGCTTCTATAGGAATACAAGCAACTGTGCTTTAAGGAAAAATTTAGTATTAAGAAGCAACAAGAAATATTTATATAGTGTGCTTAATGTATATGGTGATGCATGCTTAGATTATTATTGATATTGAGCCACTTTAGTTAGGATGACATGAGTTTGGATAAAAAGAGCATTAATAGGGTTGCACAATTCTGCTGATGTTGGAGCGTAGATAAAACACAAACTACTGGAGGAACTCAGCAGGTCAAGAAGCATCTCTGAGGAAAAGGAATTGTATGAGCCTCACCAAATGGAGAGTCATACATCATGTAAACAAGCTGTGTATCCACTGAGATTGCATCCATTTACATTAATCCTATACCAGTCCCATATTATCAATAATTCTCATATTCTACCACTCATATTTACACCAGGAACAAATATGGGGGCCAGTTAATCTACCAACCCTTGCATCTTTGGAATGCGGGAGGAAACTGGAGCACCCAAAGGAAACCCACAAAATGTGCAAAGTCCGTACAACCAGCACCTGATGGCAGGATCAAATCTAGTCTAATCAAGTAGAACCTGACTGAAAGGCAGCAGAGTCCAAAGAAAGTTTTCTAATACGGGACTTGGATGGCGGAAGATATACCTGAAAAAGATGATTAAGAGAAGTATTGGATGCAGATCATGCCAGAGTTAAGCAGATAGAATGCTTAGGTGTTATGAAGTGATGCGACAAGACAACTGCTATACTTCATTAGGAGTTGGAAGAGATCTGGCAATTCAACAAATATGCTCAGAAACTTCTATAGATGTACTGTGGAGAGCATTCTGACAGGCTACATCACTGTCTGGTACTGCACAGGACCAAAAGAAGCCGCAGAGGGTTGTAAAAATTTAGTCAGCTCCATCTTGGGTACTAGTCTACCAAGTACCCAGGACATCTTCAGGGAGCGGTGTCTTAGAAAGGCAGCATCCAATATTAAGGACCTCTAGCACCCAGGGCATACCCTTTTCTCACTGTTACCATCAGGTAGGAGATACAGAAGCCTGAAGGCAAACACTCAGTGATTCAGAAACAGTTTCTTCCCCTCTGCCATCCGATTCCTAAATGGACACTCACTTTTTTTAATATACAGTATTTCTGTTTATTTGCATGTTTTTAATCTATTCAATATATGTTCACTGCAATTTATTTATTTATTTATTATTATTTTTATTTCATTTTTTTTCTCTTCTATATTTTGTATTGCATTGAACTGCTGCTGCTAAGTTAACAAATTTCACGTCCCATGCCGGTGATAATAAGCCTGATTCTGATGCATGGCAGTAGTAGAAATAGAGGTAGCTGCAGAGCAAGAGGGAGGCCACAAAGGGATTTAACAATGATATTGTTAAATTGGAGGTACAGCATTATTGGAGGGAAATGTAAATCTTTCAGGGCAAGCTTGAGAGCTGAGTAGACTTGGTATAGGTTAAAATTACTGCATACTTTTTGCAAGGATTAATTCCAAACAATATTTACTTCTTTCAGACATGAAGTGTGTTCTTTTTTAACAACACACTCCAGGCAACTGAAGATCAGAAGTGTTTATGTTACACCAGAGATATACCGGGTCTCTTTGTGTTTAACGGACTCAGTAATATACTGCATTATGCTTTAACTGAGGTAATTACTGCATAATACCATCTGCCTGTGAGTGTGTCTGAAACTGGGAATGACAGCTGCCATAACATCTTGCTGATAGGAACGAAGGAGCTGAGTGTTAGATTGTAGGGAAAAATGCACTCAACGTTAAATCTGAAGACATTCTGGTGTCCAAAGTGTTTTAACAATAAAACTGATATGGAAGTGTATCTCTTGAAGACCTGTGGGCAGAGTTAAAAGGACATTCTGCAATTATTATGTACAGTATATGTATGAATTAAGTGACTGAGTTTATTAGCCTCTAACCTACTAGCACAAGTGACCAAAATTCTACCCGATATTCCATCTGCATTGTTTCCAAGCAGTTAGTCTGTATTTGGCATCTCTTGTTAGAAAGTGCTTGCAGGAAAGAGGAATGCTTTCTGGAGCAGTATCAGAATCATAATCAGAATCAGATTTAATATCACCAGCATTTGTCGTGAAATTTGTTAACTTTATGGCATGAAATACATGATGAATAAATATTGAGATAAAACTGATTTACATTAAGTATATACATGTCTATTAAAAAGTTAAGTTAACACAAGTAGAGCAAAAATAACAGAAATAGAAAAGTAGGGAGATAGTGTTCATGGGTTCAATGTACAATTTTTGAATACAATGCAGCAATGTAGAATTCAATCATGTTGCCTGGAAAACTCTTCTAAGGCCATTCAATCATTGCTTGGTTTCGTTCTGTACATTCTGAGCATCTTTGTTAGAGTACCAGAGGTTGGGTGTTACAGCAGTTTTTCATCTTTTGCTTTAATTAGTTCTCTATATAAAAAAAAACAGCAAATGGGTCCTTGCAAAAGTTAGAATATTAATGTTATACTCAAGTACTGTAGCTTCAATAAAATTGGCTGAATTGTAGTCAATTGGCAATTGCTGTTACTGCCTTTAAAGACCTTGTACAACTGAAGACCAATAATTGAGCTATACCATAAATATTTGATATCCATCTCCATCTCCCATTTATTTTCATTATGGTTCATTCCTGATGTTGATATGTGAGTAACTGCAATCGAGTGAGAGAATAAAGAAGTCTTCATTTAAAAAATCACCTTCTGCAACCTATGATAATGTAGCTCTACTGCAAACTCAGCTGTGATGAAATAATATTTCTTTTAACCTCCAGTTTAAGTGAAGGTTCAGCATAGTAAAGAAATACCTCTACATTGCCATTAGCTTAAAAACCACAGATAAACCTCTAAGCTAAGTCAGCTGTGAACTAATCTTATCCTTCCATATTCATAAATAAAAAAGCACTTTATTGCATTATTATCTCTTTTCCCACCATAATATTTTCAGTTATTGTAAATTTATGTTTATGTGCAGATTAATTTGACAAGATTTTTATGTTCTACTTAAACTTGTGAAAACCTACATAAATTACCCAGTGCTGAATTTTGTGTAGTTTCCTACACAGAAGTATTTGCTGATGACAGGGAATTGTGAAACCAGGAACAGAAACCTTTATCAAACTGTGGAATACTTTAAAAATTGAAAATTAGATTATCCTGTAGATGTAGAGGAAGATTATTTTATTCCTGGTTTAAATGAGAAACTCAGGTGGAATGGGATACAGAATAGTTATTAATTTATCTATTGCTTTATGATATTCTTAAAATGTCCCAATAGAAATAATAGTCAATTATGAACAAGAGAAAATCTGCAGATGCTGAAAATCCAAGCAACACACACAAAATGCTGGAGGAACTCAGCAGGCCAGGCAGCATCTATGGAAAAAAGTGCAGTCGATGTTTCAGGCTGAGAATCTTCAGCAGGACTGGTCAATTACAGACATTTCTTGGGATGCCGCACTAGCATAATGGCTAGCGCAACACTATCACAGTAGCAATGACCTGGGCTCAATTCCTGCCACTGTCTTTAAGCAGTTTGTACGTCCTTCCCACACAGATTTCCTCTGGGTGCTCTGGTTTTCTCCTACATTCCAAAGATGTACATGTTAGTAGATAAATAGTCACATGGGCATAATTGGACCTGTTGGGCCTGTGATCATGCTGTCTCTCTAAGTAAGTAAATACACGTGGAAAGAACTTTATACTATATGATTCTTTCTGTTGCATTGTGTGAATGTTTTAGTTCTAGGCGATTAGATGGCAAGATGATTCCTTTGAGAGTGAGTGTTGTTTTTGAGTTCAACCATGACTCTTGGAATAGAAGTTGCCTCTTTCTTTCTTTCACCTGTTAAGCTGCTATTTGTGTGTTGCTTGGGTAGTTTCAGATCCATTGCTGGCGGCTCACAGCAAAAACTACTCACCACTTGGCATCAGATTACCAGTTACATAAACAGATCCTGGGGTGTATTGAAAAAGGGAAATATTATATATTGTGCTTTTGTAGCAGAAGTTAGAGTTTAGCATTGAGCATACTTAAGAGATACCAACTGTTTAAATATTTTCCCGTTATTCCTTTTTTCTCTCTAAACTACTCCTCAACATTCCTATAAACTGCATTTACAAAAAGGAAGAGGCATTTGGCCAATCACATTGATCAAAACCTCCTTCATGTATCTTCCTTTTTATTTCTCCTTCGTGGGTGAACCTTCCTGGCTGTGGACAGCAGACTGGTCTGCAGACTGCTGACATAACAGATTCAAGTACGAGATAGTTGGCTTTTTAGGCCATTACTTGGAGTTAAGGCAGACATGCTTCCTGTCTGTTTCTATAGGTTCTGAATAACTTGATTTGGCCAAGGTGGGAGCCTTAGATGCTTCTACAGATGGGGGAAGGAATATCTGACAGGGCGGAGGGGTGGTAGTTTATGAGGCAGTGAACTCCTTCTTCAGTTTACATTGACAGATAGTCAAAATTAAAATCAAGTTTATTGCCATTGGCAAAGGTGCATGTACTGTACATGCAGGTGCTAGTTACTTGCAGCAGCACCATTGGCACATCATTCACAAGAAAAGGCATAAATTAAGAACAATTATACAAAAAAAACACAAACTGAACAAAAAAATGTGGTCAAAGTGATTATTGTGTTGCTATATTGAAGTAGTGATTGGAGTTGAGCAGGTTGTTTGAGAGGTAGTAACTGTTCATGTACCTGGAAGTGTGGGATTTCAGGTTTTTGTGCCTCTGCTCGATGATAGCTGCTCGGGGATGGCATGGTCTGGATGATGAGGATATTTGATAATAGATGATGCTTTCTGAAGGCAGCATCTCAACGTAGAGATGCTATTTGTGGTGCAAAGGGATATTGCCTTGATGTATTGGGCTGCATGCTACATCTGGGAGTACATTATATTGCTGAACATCAATAGTAACTGAGGCATCACCTGTCTGATTCCAGGCTAGGCCAACTCAGAATGGATCAATGAAACAATACACACAATGAACCCATTCATTTCAATGAGCCTTGTCAGTCTATGGACAAAGATGATATTACTTTTCAAAATTATTTTGTTTTCATATTTTAATCATTTCTGACTATTTTAACGTGCTTGTTTCAATATTTTAACTTACTAACTTGTAATTTGTAATTTTAAGTTACAAGTAACTTTTAACTTGTAATTTTAACAGCTATTAAATTTGAGAAATGTTTTTAAATTATTTCATTTGGTTTAATGATTTCAATCATTGATATGATGTTTTATGTATTTGTAATTAAATTGTTTTGTAATCACTTAGAGCTTTTTACATATTTATTTTAATTTTAATTTATATTAGAAGTCTGACACATTTGAAAAACTGTTAAAATCAATGACAACTTTCATCATAGTCAAAAACTTTACAGCCTTGCTGACTGTCAAAGACTGTCAGAGGTAATTTGGGGACAGTTTCTCGGCACTTTACTGCCTGAGGCCCAGAAGCTGTTCAGGCCACATCATTGGATTCTGGTGAGCAGAGCCAAGTGAGATCTTCATATCTGACATGTTTGGATGGGCTAGAGGCAAGTGTCTGGCTAGGGTGATTGGCCCATTAGCTATGTTTTTTTAAAAATTCAATCCTTACTGAACTGATGTGGTTTTCTTGTTTTTTATTCTTTGTTAGATTTATCAACTTGCATTGCAACTGTACAGGCACTATAGTTAGTGTGCCTATATCCTACACTTGGATTCCTCTGTTCCACACTGAGATTCATATTTTCCTCAGGAATATATAGCTAACTTATTTTTTCTTTCTGTCAAACTGTTCCAGTTCACACTTATCCAAGTTGAAATTAATTGTATTTAAAACTGAAGTCCTGTTACTTGTCTACATGTTTCTGAACCAATTGAATTTTCAGGAGCTTATAATGGTCCAGAATTTCCTTTGAGCAGGAGCCGCCCATACTTGCCACATCTACTCTGCCCACTCTCAGCTTATGCAAAAACTGCAGTAAAAACATGTTGAAGGAAGTCAGCTCCCATCTGTTACCCAAGATCCTGATGTGGTGCAAGATGCTTGCACTGCTTGTACAGCGATAGCTTGCAGTTAGTCCTCCATGCTTTGCTTCAGGTGTTGGTACTGGTATTCACCTCCAGACCTCCTTGCATTTCTACTCTTTTGAGTTTCAACTCCCTGAGCCCCTCAGATTTCCTGTGTTGCTTTTTGCTGTGAAGGCAGATATTTACCAAATGCTGTTTTGCATATCAACTGGAGAGCAAAGGTGGAGTCTACACGGAGAGATTTCCAATGGAATTTGTGACTGTCCTGGAGGAAAACTAGATCTGTCGAGAATTAGCTGAATTGAGATCTATAAAGAATCTCTATTCCTTCTGACATAAACTCACTTCTGTTTAAATCTTTTAATGGTCTGTATGGGACTCTGATGATTTTGTTGGCATGTTTTATACTTTGCTCAGGGGAGCCCCCTTGCTGTTCCACCCTCCTCACATTGCTGTCTTGCATTGCAAATGAGGTCCACAGGTTTATTAGAGCTGAATCCATCCAGGATACATTATACTGTATAAAAGAAGATTCCTATAAACTTAGCTATGGGATCAATGGCCATGTGGATTTACCAGATGCTGAGACCAACACCTTCCATGCAGTGATAAAGTTTTTTAATGCACTGTGTTTAGCTGTGGCTAGGTGGTGAAACGTGCTCTGAATCAGAAAGTTATGGGTCATGTGCCCCTCCAGAGAGAAAAAAACACCAAATTCCTGGCTGTTCTCTGAGGTAAATCCCTTGCCACAATCTCAAAGGAGGTTCCAGAAGTTAACCTGGCCAAGTTTTGTCTTTCAACAAACACCTGAAAGCAGACATTCTTGCCATGTGTGAGTTCTTGCTATGTGCAAACTGGCAGCTGTATTTCCTGCATTATATCATTGGCTGCATTTTTAAAGTACCTCAGTGAAAGTCATCGGATATTATTTTCTTTTAATGTTCAAGTAATCCTTTGTAGTACAATGACTGCTGGATTCCTATGTGGCAGCCATCACAATCAGTCATCCGAGGAACATGGTCAAAAGTCTGCAACGTTCTGACTTTTTATAAGTTATTTTCATTAAAGTGTTGCAGGACTTTAAAAAGCTGTCCCTTCCTCTGTGAGCTGCTTAATGTGGGAGAAGACTGATATCCTGATACAGCAGTTTAGCTAATTGAGGGGAAAGGTGTTGAGCTAAAGTAAAAGAAAATGTGGTGCTCATAATGGGTAATTACAATAGGAGGACAAAAGCCAAGCTGCAAACAATGTAGTGTTAAGTACAGGAGGCTCTCCTATAGTACCTTGCTGACACATCAAACAGCTGCCATCCTAACCATGCATTGCCATCAAATGGTGAGAGGTCTTTTATTTCAAAGTTTGTGTGGTAGGAGAGTGGAGGTACATTATGTTTATCCACCAGTGCTTGATGCGTGTGAATTTGAAAAGGTACTAAAACCTGACCCAAAGTTCAGTCTTCCAGGAAAGAAAAACATGTTTCAATGGTGCTTTTTATGACCGCTGGACGTCCCAGATGTTATGCAGTCAATGGAGGACTTTTCATGTCTTGGCACTATTGGAAAGAACAGAAACTAAAGTAAAGCAGTGCAGTTTCTTCAGTAGAGTAGTATTCAATTAGAGATACATTTTGATTATCATTACTGATCTTGAGCTGTAATTACCAGTGGTGCTTTTATTTGGCTGATATAATTCTGAAATGTATTTTGTATGGAATATTGAGTTACTCATATATATATAATTAAAAATCTGTCCCTTTATCTGCAAGCTGCCTAGTGTGGAAAAGGCTGATATATCATAATGTATATGCAGTACTGTGGCTGTACAAAAGTCTTAGACACACACACACACACACACACACACACACAATAGACAATAGGTGCAGAAATAGACCATTCGGCCCTTCGAGCCTGCACCACCATTCTGAGATCATGGCTGATCATCTACTATCAATACCCGGTTCCTGCCTTGTCCCCATAACCCTTGATTCTCCTATCCATAAGATATCTATCTAGCTTCTTCTTGAAAGCATCCAGAGAATTGGCCTCCACTGCCTTCTGAGGCAGCGCGTTCCACACCTCCACAACTCTCTGGGAGTAGAAGTTCCTCCTCAACTCTGTCCTAAATGACCTACCCCTTATTCTTAAACCATGCCCTCTGGTACTGGACTCTCCCAGCATCTGGAACATATTTCCTGCCTCTATCTTGTCCAATCCCTTAATAATCTTATATGTCTCAATCAGATCCCCCCTCAATCTCCTTAATTCCAGCGTGTACAAGCCCAGTCTCTCTAACCTCTCTGCGTAAGACAGTACGGATATCCCAGGAATTAACCTAGTGAACCTACGCTGCACCTCCTCTACAGCCAGGATGTCCTTCCTTAATCCTGGAGACCGCAACTGCACACAATACTCCAGGTGTGGTCTCACCAGGGCCCTGTACAAATGCAAAAGGATTTCCTTGCTCTTGTACTCAATTCCCTTTGTAATAAAGGCCAACATTCCATTAGCCTTCTTCACTGCCTGCTGCACTTGCTCATTCACCTTCAGAGACTGATGAACAAGTACTCCTAGATCTCTTTGTATTTCTCCCTTACCTAACTCCATACCGTTCAGATAATAATCTGCCTTCCTGTTCTTGCTCCCAAAGTGAATAACCTCACACTTATTCACATTAAACGCCATCTGCCAAGTTTCTGCCCACTCACCCAGCCTATCCAAGTCACCTTGAATTTTCCTAACATCCTCATCACATGTCACACTGCCACCCAGCTTAGCATCATCAGAAAACTTGCTGATGTTATTCACAATGCCTTCCTCTAAATCATTGACGTAAATCGTAAGCAGCTGTTGTCCCAATACCGAGCCCTGTGGCACCCCACTAGTCACCACCTGCCATTCCGAGAAACACCCATTCACTGCTACCCTTTGCTTTCTATCTGCCAACCAGTTTTCTATCCATGTCAATACCCTCCCCCCAATGCCATGAGCTCTGATTTTACCCACCAATCTCCTATGTGGTACCTTATCAAATGCCTTCTGAAAGTCAAGGTACACCACATCCACTGGATCTCCCGCGTCTATCTTCCTGGTTACATCCTCGAAAAACTCCAATAGATTAGTCAAGCGTGATTTGCCCTTGGTAAATCCATGCTGGCTCAGCCCAATCCTATCACTGCTATCAAGATATGCTGCTATTTCATCTTTAAGAATGGACTCTAGCATCTTCCCCACTACTGATGTTAGGCTAACAGGGCGATAGTTCTCTGTTTTCTCCCTCCCTCCTTTCTTAAAAAGTGGGATAACATTAGCCATTCGCCAATCCTCAGGAACCGATCCTGAATCTAAGGAACATTGGAAAATGATCACCAATGCATCTGCAATTTCCAGAGCCACCTCCTTTAGTACCCTAGGATGCAGACCATCTGGACCTAGGGATTTGTTAGCCTTCAGTCCCATCAGTCTACTCATCACCGTTTCCTTCCTAATGTCAATCTGTTTCAGTTCCTCTGTTACTCTATGTCCTTGGCCCATCCATACATCTGGGAGATTGCTTGTGTCTTCCCTAGTGAAGACAGATCCAAAGTACTTATTAAATTCGTCTGCTATTTCTCTGTTTCCCATAACAATTTCTCCCAATTCATTCTTCAAGGGCCCAACATTGTTCTTAACTATCTTCCTTCCCTTCACATACCTAAAAAAACTTTTGCTATCCTCCTTTATATTCCTAGCTAGCTTGCATTCATACCTCATTTTTTCTCCCCGTATAGCCTTTTTAGTTAAGTTCTGTTGCTCCTTATAAATTTCCCAATCATCCGTCTTCCCACTCACCTTAGCTCTGTTATACTTCTTTTTTAATGCTATGCTATCTCTGACTTCCTTTGTCAACCACTGTGGCCACTTTCGCCCCTTTAAATCCTTCCTTCTCCGGGGGATGAACTGATTTTGCACCTTGTGCATTACTCCCAAGAATACCTGCCATTGCTCTTCCACTGTCTTTTCTGCTAGGATATCCGACCAGTCAACTTTGGCCAGCTCCTCCCTCGTGGCTCCATAGTCTCCTTTGTTCAACTGCAATACTGACACTTCTGATCTGCCCTTATCCCTCTCAACTTGCAGATAAAAACTTATCACATTATGGTCACTACCTTCTAATGGCTCCTTTACTTCAAGATCACTTATCAAATCCTGTTCATTGCACACACGTATGTAATAGTTAGGGTGCCTAAGACTGTTGCAGAGTACAGTAGTAATTTTAAGTATTGCACTACACAGTTGCTACAGCAAATGCAAAAAAACAAATTTCATGACATACGTAGGTGATGATAAACCTGATTCTGATATGGGTCTCTATTGTGGACAGAGAGTGGGAAAGGGACAGGGGGACGGGAATCATGGTTGGGAAAAGGGGAAGGGAGAGGGAATTGACCTTGCCTGGTGTCCCGGGGCTTGGTGTGGCTGCACCCACACCACATCCTGCTCCTGGTGCACCTTCTCTGCCACCTGTTCCACCCCCTTCCTGCAATGCTCCACCCTCGCCATTCTCTACATCCTTTGCTCCCACCAGATTTACAGACTCACTCTCCACTCCACATTGACAAATACAGTACTGTGAAAAAGCTTTAAACACCCTAGCTATATATATGTGCCCAAGACTTTTGCGCAGTTTTATTTATTTATGTATATAATTTTTTTTTTTTACAAACTGTTGACCAAAATTACAGTTACTCTGAATGTGTTATGGTTCGGTCCATGTAGTCCGCATTCTGGTTCATGGTCCAGTCCGTTGACTCCGTATTCCGGGTTTTCCTGTTTTCCCTTGTTCCATTGGGTGCCTTAATTGAGCACCTGATTCTCATTTTGGGCTGGCAAATAAACACCTCTCAAACCAAGGATTTCTGGCTGGACTGTTCCCTTCTCTTTCCTGCACGGTGTATGAGAGTAGAAGAAAAAAAGAACATGAACTTCAACCATGATATCCAGTTGTCTGTTCTGGTGATGTTGACCAGATATTCTCACCTACCATACTTTGAAGGAATGCCCATGGGATTTTTTTTCCATTTCATTTGAAAGGACAGATCATCAGGATTATTAATTGATGCAAAGTCTCATCAGAGCTATAGAGCCTTGAACAGTGAGTTCCCTCGGAAATATTGGATTCTACTGCTTGAATCTCTGGGAGTGGGACTTGAATCAACAACCTTTAAGCACAGAGACAAGTGAGGGTGACGTAGTGCTGACCTTGGAAGTTTAACAATCCAGGAATTAATGATTCAAGGAACTGCAAATGTGACATCAAGGAATGAGCTGTGCCAATCACTTGTAATTGCACAAACTATTAATAAGGACATAGGGACCTGAGACAGGATTTAGGAATCAGTCCTCGGAATCTGTATCAACACTTCTAGTGAAATCCTGAAGACTAGCAACACTCATAAAGTTCTAATAAAAGTGGATGTCTTCCCTACTGCCTCCTCCTGAGTTAACTTCTGGAGTCAGAATGTTAGGTCAACATAATCAATACAGTCAAAGTTTGACAGTATGAGAAGCACTAAAGTTTGTAAAGGGAGTTATATATTTCCCATTTATAAAGAAGCAAAATCAAAATATCTAGAAGCAGTAATATAAAACAAAAAAGTTAGTGCTATCCTCATACAAGTCATTGGTTCAGCAATAGTTTTAATATTATATTCCAATTTAGGAGAGATTTAAGTGCAGGAGACATTTAAAGATAAAGATTAGATTTTGAAGTTTAGCCTTATTTGTCACAAAAACATTGAAAAGTACAGTGAAATATGTTGTTTTGCATCAATGGCCAACACAGTCCAAGGATTGTGCTGGGGGCAGCCTGCAAAAGTGCCACCCTCCTAGCACCAGCGTAGCTGCCCACAGCTCATTAACCCTAGCCCTAAATGTACGTCTTCGGAACACGGGAAGAAACCAGAGCACCCAGAGGAAGCCAACACGGTCAGAGGGAGATGTAAAAGCTCCTTACCAACAGCAGTGGGAATTGAACCCTGATTAGTTTAACGCCGGCGCTGCAAAGTGATTGCGCTAACCACGAGGTTATTGTGCTGCCCCATTTTGTTAAATTGCTTAAGTTGTCAGATTCCAGCACAGTAGTGCAGCTAATCAAGCTGCAGTGGCCCAGGTTCAAATCTGACCTCTGATGCGTGGATTTCACGGGAGCTCCAGTTTCCTTCCACATTCCAAAGACGTGCTGGTAAACTGCCACTGTAAATTCAGTGTGGGACACTGATAGGAAAGTAGGCTGAATGAAATGGGATTAGTGTAAATAGATGTTTAGTAGTCTGTAACAACCTGATGGGCCAAAGAGCCTATTTCCGCAATGCATCACACTATGACTCAGTGAGATGGGGGGGGGGGCTTTAGTTCTGAGTAGACCTTACAGCTCTTCACACAGGTCCAAAGGAGGGTCAGTCATATGCTGACAAAAGGCTGTTAATCCTATAAGAAACAATGATAACTATGGACAGACATTTTCTTTTCATTATTGAGCTCATAATTATACAGCATGAAATTAGAATTTTATAGGAAGGGGGTTAGCAGCACTACAGGCATTTTACATGTACTGCTTCTAACCTCTTTTGCATATGTTTGTAGGATACAGAAGAGAATACATTTTGAGAGAATATATATTACATCTTATAAAAATAATGACAAAAGATATTTGAATAAAGTATATGGGGCAAGCTGGAAATCTTATTTGGGGAAACCGAATAGATTAAACCATCACCTTCTCCACTGAAAATTCCAATAGCACAAGACAAGTTACTGTGGAGAAGGAAGAAAAGGTTAACTTGCCTTTATGATTTCTTTCAGTTGTAGGAAAAAATATATTTAAAATTTTTTTAAAAAGATACATTGTGAGATAAAGAAGTCAGCAGAGATGGCTAAAAACCTACTGGGGGTCTTTCAAAAGTTGGAATGTGAAGCAAGTTAAAGAGAGATTCAAGGGTGTTATCCCTCAGACTGCAGACACTGTTCACAATGGTGGGAAGCAGGAGGAGAGTAATGCACAAGGAGCCAAATTCAGAAAAAAACAAGCTTGTCAGAAGGTAGGATCAGGATAGTGTGTTAGAGGGACAGGGATAGATAGGGAACCAGTTTGCAGGGAAAGTTGAAGCCTTGGCAACTGATAAATATAGGAATGAAACCATTAATTTTGAAATGTTGGAAAAACAATCCAGTGGCACTGGAATACATAGTCATTGCTGCTGGCCCAGGTAGAGAGGCTTTGTGTGGGATAGATGAGGGGCAAACAAGATTTCAATAAGCTTAAAATCATGGAAATAGGAGATTTTAAAGGTACACATGGAATGACCAAGTTCAAAGGACACAAAGGCACATAATGGATTGACAGTAAATGCAAGACAAGGTAAAGGCAGCCAATGTTACAGAGATAGAAGTTTAGATATGGGTTGGGAAAGTAAGTTTGGAAACAAACAGATAATTGTGGTGACAGAGGGTGTAATTCAGGAAGATGGAACTAACGGAGTTTGTCAAAGTCCAGGTCTCAGTCCAGCGAATCTCACCCAGGACTCCATTCCTCGAAACAATGGAAGTTGATTCTAACACAAAATAAATCCTGTTACACATTTGCACTTAATGTGCTTTAGTGCAAATCAGAATTACTCGGAGTGAGCTGGTTCAGACAGTAGCCTTGTAAGCACATTCTCCTCTTTCAGCTGCTGCTTCCTCCCACATCATTTATTCTTTCCTTTGGTAGAGTTTCTTGCATTCAACTTCTAATTGTAGTGTGATGTTTTTTATTTGTGCATCTGCACATGGATGTGGACAATTTGTGGATTGAATGGCCAGCAGCGTCACCATGGAGACTCGATTAATTGACCCATTCCACCTCATTCACACTTAAAAGGTTGCACCTGGATTATATAGAACAGAGGGTTTACAAAGTAGAAACTGGCATGATTGTATACAATTTCTCTCTTGGCAACCAGTCCTGGACTACCTCCAGTATTGAAGCCAGCTACCTGTCTATTGGTACTTTTGGCAGTGGCACAGCAGCTTGTGCAAGAATGCAATGATTTCCTCCCAGGTGAAAAAAGTGGCAGAAATCTCACTTGAGGGATTAAGAGAGGTATTAAATTGGAGAAGAATAAAGAAAAATAGTTCATATTGCTTTTTCATTCTCAACAATTTTACCAAATGACTCCAGCTTTCCACATGGAATACTAAATACAACTATCTTCCCATAAATCTTTAAAAGTACTGTTTGAATTTTATTCAAAATCTAGATTATTGAAAAAAATACCAATCCTTACAAAAGTTAGCATCAGCTTCACAGGGATTAATTGAGTTAGTCAATATCGTCATTATGGCTCCAGTGGAGAATTCATTTTAGTTCCATTGAGTTATAAAGCCCAGAAAGGGACCCTGTGGTCCAACTTGTTCATACTAACAAAGATGATCTATGGTAATCCAAATGCCTACATTTGTTTCACATTATCTCTAAATCTTTCCTATCCGTGCATCTGTCATGTCCTAAATATTCTAATAGTTTCAATGATCAAAAGTTCAAAGTTCAATGTAAAATTTATTATCAGAGTACAGACACGTCATCACATACAACCCTGAGATTCTTTTTCTGCGGGCATACTTTGAAAACTTATAAAATGGTAACTGTAAACAGGATCTGTAAACTGTAAACACCAGGAACTGTAAACTTAACAAACTGTGCAAATGCAGATAATAAATCAATAACAACAAATAATGAGCATGAAATAACAAGATAAAAGAGCCCTTAAATGAGTGTAATTATCCCTTTTTAGTTAGGGGTAGTAACTGTTCTTGAACCTGGTGGTGTGAGTCCTGAGGCTCTTATACGTTCTACTTGATGGCAGCAGTGGGAAAAAGAGCATGGCCTGGGTGGTGAGGATTGTTGATGATGGATGCTGCTTTTCTATGGCAATGTTTCATGTAGATGTGCTCAATGGTTGAGAGGGTTTTGCCTGTGATGTACTGAGCTGAATCTACTACCTTTTGTAGGATTTTGGCTCAAAGGCATTGGTGTTCTCATACCAAGCTGTAATGCACACTTACCACCACACGTCTAAAGAAGATTGCCAAGAGTTTTGATGACATGCTGAATCTCCACAGACTCCTGAGAAAGTAGAGGCACTGCTGTACTTTCTTTGCAATAATATTTATATGTTGGGATCAGAACAGGTTCTCTGAGATAGTGACACCAAGGAATTTAAAATTACTGACCCTCTCCACCTCTGATCCTCCAGTTATTACTGGTTGATGGACCTCTGGTTTCCCTCTCCTGAAGTCTACTATCAGTTCCTTGGTCTTACTGACATTGAATGAGAGGTTGTTGTTAATACACCACTCAGCCAAATTTTCAATATCCGTCCTGTATGCTGATTCATCATCATCTTTGATATAGCCCACGAAAGTGGTGTCATCAGCAAACTTGTATATAGCATTGGAGCTGGACCTAACCACACAGTCATAGGTGTAAAGCGAGTAGAGCAGGGGGCTAAGTACACATCCCTGCGGTGCTCCTGTGCTGATGGAGATTGTGGAGGAGATGTTTTTGCCAATCCAAACTGATTGGAGTCTGCAAGTGAGGAAATCCAGGATCCAGTTGCAGAAGGGGGTTTTGAGTCCCAGGTCTTGGAGTTTACCGATTAGTTTAGAGGGGATGACAGTGTTAAATCTCACGGTAGAGATGGGTTTATGAGCCAATTTGCCTACTCTGTATGCAATATGTGCTTGGAGTAGGATGTAGTTTGACGCATGTCAAGGTATCTGTTGGTGACTCTAAAGTGTTTTTAATCTAAAATCCATATTGTAGTTTCACAGCTGGCTGCCCTTTACAATGTAAAATGCAGAGCTCCTTTTTCATGGGATCTTGCCTCACTGTTTCTACCTGGCACATAATGGTTATGGAATTGGAAAGAGCTACATGTACAGAAGAGGCATTGATAAAAGCTTTCCAAGATGACTGAGGGATTGCAAGGACAAAGAGAGAAAAATAAATTACTTCTACTTACTCTGATGACTAACTTGGTGATTTCACCCTCTAATTTGGTATGGAGACGTTGAGGCTTAAACTTCACCCATGACACAGACCAACGTTAGATGCTCTCATATGGAACACCTTAAAGAATCTTTTGATTGTTGCTGGCTCCATTGCTGTATATCATCCGTATTAATGCTTTTGATGATAATATTACAAACTATATAAGCAAACTTGTTGATGACACCAAGACTGGGGGTGTAATGGACAGTAGAAAGATTATTGAAGCTTGAAGCGGGGCCTTGGTCACCAGGGAAAGTGGAATGAATAATGGCAGATGGAATTTAATGCAGTCAAGTTTGAGGTCTCATGTTTTGGGAGGCAAAACCAGGATAAGGCTTACACAATGAACAGCGGGGTGTCATAAGCACAGACTCTGCCTCAATGTCTGAGAGCCCTTGCAAGGGGGCTGCAGAACGGGATCGGCAATGATGCTCATATGCACATTCCAGCCAAGAAGTGTTTAATTGCCGTGGTATGTCACTCCCTTCCTCTTGTTTCAGTCTTGTCTAGTATTGACCAAAAGCACAGCAATATCTACACTCTCTGCTTACCTTCGTCCTTGCTACAGGAAGGAATTCAATGGTTTAGACTGATGCTGTAAAGGAGCGGTATGTATTCAGTGTTAAGTTACTGCTTTTGTGCCTCAGTGTTGCTGAAAGCCCAATGTGAGAGTTTTAGCTAACGGTCCTTATTTCCTTTATTACTGCATGGTTCTTTTTAAAATCAGTGAACTATTCATCTGCTTCAGCGTCTCTCCCTCTGCACTTGAACCATCCCCGCACATCCTTGTCAGCAAGACTCGACCACAAAGTAAATGGACCCAATGGAGAGAAAACAGCTGACCATGGCCCTGCCATTCGTTGGTCAGATGTGAGAGAAGTTACAGTCAGCAGAGGCTGCACTGGCAGAGGTGACGCACACAGTGCCACTGCTACATGCAGAAGGACAAGCCCAGTTTAAACCGAAGTTAGTGAAGGAGAAGCTAAAAATCAGTAAAGTCTGGGTTGGCTGAAATGTCTCGTGCAGTGCAACAGCAGCTTTCACAGAGGCAAGACCAGTCCAGGCAGGAAGAAGAGGTGTCAGCCCTCACAGTGACAGTTCAGCAACTCATCGCAGACAGCTGGATTCAGGTGGCAGCATTTAATACTCTCACAGCCTAAGTTCATCAGCTCATGACTGACAGTCAGGATCAGGTGACGCCATTACTGCTCTTGCTGCTACAGTCCAGCCAGGTCGGTCTCCCTCCCAGCATCTCCTCTGTAACTCTCTCATCAGCCTCAGCCACGACTGCCCTGACTCCCATGACCAGGCCAGAACTTGAGAATTCCTCCACCAGCCAGATACTCCAGTGACCCCAGCAGCTGCTGGAATCTTATTACCCAGCCTGAGCTGACTTTCCAAGCCCAACCAGGTCAGTTTGGTTTTGAAGCACATTAACAGCCTTGCATGGTGAATCCCTCAGACTTCTCAACACTCTATGGGAACAAGGTTCCACCACAGCCCAATCATTCTAACAGTTTGTGGTCGAGATCAGAGAGTTTTTACCCTTCCAATACGGGGATACGAGGCTGCCCACCAACTCCTCAACCTGTGGGAAGGAAAAGGGACAGCGAGGAACTACGCAGTAAAGTTCCACACACTTGCGGGTGAAGCGGGGTGAAACGAGAGATCCCTCATCACTGCCCTCCAGCATGATAAATCTGGCCTTTTGAATCAACAACCAGGCAATGGAATAGCACAGAGAAAGAATGTCCCTAGCTTCCTACTCCTTAGATCACCGTCTGTCTTCACCCCATTCACATTACCCAGTACAGTGGCTGCAGAAGGGCCTGTGCTGGTGGGACGCATGCACATCTTTCAGGAGAAACAAGATTGCTCCAGGAGAAGAGGATCCAGCCTCTACAGTGGCAATGCAGGGCACCTGAAAGCTCCTTTCCGTAATTGCATAATGCTCCCAGCTTCTTTGTTATGGGGATCTCAGACCCATTAGCTTCAGGCATTGATTGACTATGGGACAGCTAGGAACTTCATGGAGATCTCTCTGGTTCAAAGATGGAAAATTCCAACTCAGCAATTTCAAGAGAATATCAATGTCAAGGCTTTGGATGGCAGCCTCCATCTTTCCACAGATCACCTCCAACTTGTGCTAGAAGGCAACAATAGGAGACAGCTCTCCTGTGTTGTTGATTCATTTGAACTGCACTGGTGCTTGGCCTTCTCTGACTAATTTGACACAGCTCATGGATTGAATGGTCCCTAAAGACGTTCCAAGATTGGGGACCATCATGCCTGTCTATCTGTCTGGGTTCAGCTCAGGTCCCTGTCAGTGTGTCCCCTCCTGTGGCAACTGCTAGTGTGGCTCTGTCTGGCATATTATTCTAGTGAATATGTTGACCTTCCTGAGGTCTTCAAAAAGTAAAAGGCCATCTCCCTGCCTCCACACTGGCCATATGGCTGTGCCAATGACCTCTTACCTAGTTCTGGTCCTTCCCGGGGCCTGCTCTTTTCCCTCTCTCATCTGAAAATGGTGGCTATGGACGAATACAACAAGGAGGTACTGGTCTTAGGGTTTATCTGTCTGTCAACCTCACCAGCAAGAACAGGCTTCCTTTTTGTGAGCAAGATGGATGGAAAGCACCATCTCTGCATTGATTACCAGGCCCTCAATGACATCACAGTGAAGAACTGCTACCCTCTTCCTCTGCTTGCCTCTGCATTTGAATATCTCCAAGGAAAAATCATATTGTCCTAGACAGATATATGCAGTGCTTACAACCTGGTTCATATCCAAGAAGGGGGCAAGTGGAAGACAGCATTCAACACCTCCACTGGCCACTAAGGGTACCTCTTGATGTTCTTTGGTCTGGTCAATGCCCTTGCTGTTTTTCAGGTCCTGGTCAACAATCTGCTCTGGATCATGTTGAATCAGTTTGTTTTTGTGTATTTGGATGACATTCTTATCTATTCCCACTCCCACCAGAACATGTCCAGCATGCCTGGGGGGTTCTCAGATTGCTACTCAAAAATAACCTTTAGGTCAAGCCAGAGAATTGTGAGTTCCATAAAGACCAGGTGTCATTATTGAGCTATATATTTATACCTTCCAGTGTTCAAATGGATGCACGTAATCCTCAGGCAGTCACAGACTGGCCCAAACCATATACAGTCAAACAAGTGAGGTGCTTCATGAGGTTTACAAACTTTTATTGCCGCTTCAGCAGAAACTTTAGTTCCGTCGTAGCCCCCATAAATCCACTCACCAAGAAGACATCTGCAGGATTCCTATGGTCAAGTGAAGTGGACCGAACATCCTGAGAACTGAAGTGATGATTCACCACTGCCCTGGTGCTGCACCATTCAGACCCATCCCACCTACACATCATTAAGGTCAAGGCATCAGATTTCAGTATTCTCCCAACGCTCTTCTGTGGATAATCAGCTGCACCCCATGCCTTGCTTTTCTATCGCTTGACTCCTGCCAAATGTCATTACGATGTTGGAAAGCAAGAACTTCTGGCTGTCATGGAGGTTCTGGAAGCATGGGTGAATGGTCGAGCTTGGTCTGGGTTTCATAGCACCAGGACTGGAGGGGGCAAAGCAGCCCTTTTCTGGTATGGACAGATCACAAGAACTTCTCCTTCATTCAGAATGCCAAGTGACTCAACTCCTGTCAAGCCCGTTGGGCTCTGTTCTTCACCCGGTTTAATTTCACCCTCACCTACCATCCTGGCAGCAAGAATACCAAGGGTGATGCTCCCTCCTGCCAGTTTGACATCTGAGGACAATGCCAATCCAGACCCCATCCTTCCTCGTTTGTGCATTGGTGCTCCAGTGATCTAAGGATTAGAGGCAGAGGTGAGGGCTGCCCAAGAGTCAGATCCAGGAAGTGAGGAGGAGAAGATGGCAGCGCGACAGCAGCGCGCGCGACCACTTTGGTGGTGATGTCTGTTATCTGTCAAGTAGGGGACCGTGCACAATTCTGATTTGATGGAGACGGACGTGAGAGTACGGAGGAACATCTGGAAAACCTCTGAAATGCCCGCTTCACTGCCACTGCTACTGTGTGGTAACCAGAATCTCTGGAGCAGAAGGCCCTGAAATCCTCGGCTTTGCTTGTTTCAGCGGCCGGGGCGAAGTCAAAGGCGCTCGGCAGAGGATGGCGCTCAGGAGGCTGTATCGGAGAGTCTGGTCGGAAGCTCTAAGTTTTCGGACGGATAGACTCAGTGTCAACTGTGGTCAACTGCTTCCAAGGCATCGGCAAGTTGATGGTGCCTGGAGGTTTATGGCAGGGAGTTTCTCCCTTTTGCCGCCTGCTATCGGGGACTCAGGGACTTTTGAGACTTTATTTACCTTGCCCATGGTTTGTTCTTCATCAAATTATGATATTGCTTTGCACTGCTGTAACTATATGTTCTAATTATGTGGTTCTGTCAGTGTTAGTCTTTGGTTTGTCCTGTTTTCTGTGATATCACACTGGAGAAACATTGTATCATTTCTTAATGCATGTATGCATTTATAAGTGACAATAAAAGAGGACTGAGTGTTCTCATAATCTAACTAATTTGCTACTTTCTTGCCCATTCTCCTAATCTGTCTAAATCTTTCTGCATCCTACCTGTTTCCTCAACACTACCTGCCCCTCCACCAATCTTCGTATCAACTACAAACTTGGCAACGGAGCCATCTGGAGAAGATGGCGGCCGTTCCAAATTGAAATCGATATGTGTAACTAGGGGTCATGCATCAACTCGGATTTGATTGGGGAACAGCCGTGAAGCGCAGAGGAACGTCTGGTGAAACTTCTGAAATACCTGCTTCGCTGCCGCTGCTACTGTACGATCGAGAATCTCCGGAGACGAAGGCCCCAAATCCTCGGCTTTGCGTATCGCCTGTTGCCGGGGCCAGGGTCGAAAACGCTCGGTAGAGATGGTGCTCGGTGCATCGGTGTCCGAGAGCTAGTCAGAGGCTCGGAGTTTTTCGGACGGACTCGGAGTCGGATTGTGGTCGGTTGCTTCCAGGATGCTGTATCGGCAAGTTTGCAGACCTGGAGGTTTACTGTCTGCGTGAGATGATGGGACTTTCGAGAGACTCTGAAATTTTTACTGTGCCATGGTCTGTTCTTATCAAATTATGGTATTGCTTTGCACTGTTGTAACTGTATGTTATAATTATGTGGTTTTTGTTAGTTTTTAAGTCGGTTTGTCATGTGTTTTCGTGATATCATTCTGGAAAAACATTTTTATCATTTTTTAATGCATGCATTACTAAATGACAATAAAAAGGGACTGCGTATTCTCATAATAATAATAATAATAATAATAATAATCTATTCCACCATCTATCTAAATCATTTCATTACACATAAAAAAAAGTCGTTCCAAAACGGACCCCTGTGGAACACCATTAGTCACTGGCAGTCAACCAGAAAAGGATCCTTTTATTCCCACTAGCTGCCTCCTACCGATCAGCCAATGCTCTAACCACATTAATAACTTCCCCGTAATACCATGGGTTCTTAACTTAGTAAGTAGCCTCATGTGTGACACCTTGTCAAAGGCCTTCTGAAAGTCCAAATATTCAACATCCACTGCATCTCCTTTATCTATCCAACTTGTAATCTCCTCAAAGAATTCCAACAGGTTTGTCAGGCAGGATTTCCCCTGAAGGAAACCATACCGACTTGTCCTATCTTGTCCTGTGTCAGCAAGTACTCCCATCACCTCATCCTTAACAATTGACTCTAACATCTTCCCAACCACTGAGGTCAGGCTAACTGATCTATAATTTCCCTTCTGCTGCCTTCCTTCTTTCTTAGCGAGTGGAGTAAAATTTGCAATTTTCCAGTCGTCTGGCAACATGCCAATGATTTTTGAAAGATTATTTCTAATGCCACCACAATCTCTAACACTACCTCTTTCAGAACTTTAGGGTGCAGTTCCTCTGGTCTGGGTAACTTATGTATCTTTATGTCTTTCAGCTTTTTGAGCACCTTCTCTCTTGTAACAGTGACTGCACCCACCTCTCTTTCTTCACACACTACAAAATCAGGCATACTGCTGGTGTCTTCCACAGTGAAGAATGGTGCAAAATACTCATTCAGTTCATCAGCCATCTTGTTGTCCCCCATCATTATTTCTTCTGCCTCATTTTCTAGCGGTCTTATACCGACTCTCATTTTTCTTTTATTTTTAACATACTTGAAGAAAGCTTTTACTGTCTGCTTTGATATTATTTGCTAGCTTACTTTCATATTTCATCTTTTCCTTTCCAATGATTTCTTTAGTTGCTCTCTGTAGGTTTTTAAAAACTTCCCAGTCCTCTATCTCGCAGCTATCTTTTGCTTTGTTGTATGGCCTTTCTTTTGCATATACAATAGCTCTGACTTCCCTTGTCAGCCATTGTTGTACTATTTTACCATTTGAGTATTTCTTCATTTTTGAAATACGTATCTCCTGCACTTTTCTCATTTTTTCCCAGAAATGCGCCTCATTGCTGCTCTGGTGGCATCCCTGCCAGCACCTTCTTCCAATTTACTTCGGCCAGCTCCTCTCTCATACCACCGTAATTTCCTTGACTCCACTGAAATTACACAATACATTGACTAGAATAAGGTAAAACAATAATTGAAAGGAGATTGAAGTGCAACAGCTACAGAGAATGTGCAGTTCGGGTAATTTCCCTTACTCCACTGAAATACTGCTACATCAGTCTTTACTTTCTCCCTATCAAATTTCAAGTTGAACTCGATCATATTGTGAAAACTGGTTCCTAAGAGTTCTTTCACCGTAAGTTCCCTAATCGCTTCCAGTTCATTACATAACACCCAATCCAGTATAGCTGATCCCCTAGTAGGCTCAACAACAAACTGCTCTAAAAAGCTATCTCTTAGGCATTCAACAAACTCACTCTCTTGAGATCCATTACCAACCTGATTTTCCCAATCAACCTGCATGTTAAAATCTCCCATGACTACCATAACATTGCCATTCTCTGACTCCTTTAGCAGAGGAATCAAAGAGAATGAGTTTTGAAGAGGATATTAGGTGGCTACAGAGAGGTACATTCAGATTAAGTGAATGGGTAAAGATCTGGCAAGTGGAGCACCCCTCAGGATATGCAAACATTTTTTCCACATTTAAAAAACCTAATGAGCACAGACAAACACTAGAAATTAGTTAATACAATTGAAGCAAACTTAGGTAAGTAATTTTTCTCCTCTGGGAGCCACAGAAACCACCATGCTTGCCCCAGAGACAATTCACTTCAAGGGTACAATGCTCGCACCTTCTCCTTGTTCTTATGCCTCGTGGTGTAAACCACAGTCAAGCGGAGCTCCTTAGCAGGGCTATCCCTTTCTCAACCAGGGGGTTCTCTCGCATCTCTCTTCAAGGTCCCACACCCATGATGACAATATCCAAAGAGAGAGGACTGAATGTCACTGAACTTTGAATGTGACATGCCCATTACCACTCTTCTTCCAACTCTGAACTTGTGCTATCAGGCTTCCTGACCAGCGTTCAGTCTTTACTGGGCCACAACAACCTCCACTCAAACATTTGGGAAAACCAAAGATGTCTTTATTGGGCTGTGCCACAATCCATTTCTCTCCCTGTTCGATACAGAGTTTTGCACAAGTTTCCTGATAGTGTAGCTGAATGGGAAACCATTAGAAAGGGGGAAGATAGCGTGAGAGAGAGAATGTTTTAGAGCTGCAAAAGGAATGCTCCGTTGGTGCAGAGGATGGGCTGTCTGATCATCAGGAGACCATAAGACATCGGAGCAGAATTAGGCCATTTGGCCCATCAAATTTGCTGTGTAATTCCAACACGGTTGATTTATTATCCCTCTCAACCCTATTGTCTTGCCTTCTCCGCTAATCCTTGATACCCTTACTAATCAAGAACCTATCATGTTGTGCATTTAATATTTCAGTGTTATTTGAGTAATATTGAACATACATTGATTGATTAAGCATTCTTCGTTGTTTACATAATTCATTATGGTTATGTATAAAAGTACGTGAATGGCAGACCTCATTTGTCACCATGTCATATGTGTGCGCCTCACTAAAGTAAAAATGAAGTGTACATGCTCTCCTGGGCTCCCCTGTTTTTCTTTCAATTAGTTTTTGAAATTACAAAATATAACCTCAACCTCTGCATTAAATATACCCAATGAATTTGCTGCCACAGCTATCTGTGGCAATGAATTCCACATATTCACCTCTCTCTAGCTAAAGAAATTCCTCTTCATCTCTATTCTAAAGGGACATCCTTGCAGTTTGATGCAGTGGCTCTGGTCCTAGACTCCCCCACAATAAGAAGCATTCTCTCCACATCCACTCTATTTATGCCTTTCTATATTTGACATCCCCATTCCCTTCTCCCCCACCCCCCCATTCTTCTGAACTCCAGTGAGTACAGGCACAGATCCATCAAACATTCCTTATATGTTAACTCTTTCAGTCTCATCTGGATCCTCTCCAATGTCAATGTACCTTTTCATTGATAAGGGGACCAAAACTACACAATACTCCGAGTGTGATCTGCCTTATAAACCCTCAGCATTACATCCTTGCTTTTATATTGTAGTCCTCTTGAAATGAATACTAACATTGCATTTGCCTTCCTTACCACTGACTCAAACTGCAAGTTAAACATTAGAGAATCTTGCATGATCTCACTAACCCCCAACCTCTACCCACCATCACTGTCAGCTGAGACCCCCACCTTCAACAATTTTCTCAGTCCCAATCCCACTCACACCATCAAAAACTGGTGATCTCCAATGTGCACACTGCCTCCCTTGTATAGCACAGGCTCAACTGCCCCATCAAGTCTCCCCAAGTCCTTCCAAGACCCCAGCTTCCAAAAGGATACCAAGTGAAGTAATTTCAGTTCTGAAATATCCCACGACTGATCACCAGCTTGCATAGACTATAAGACATAGGAGCAGAATAAGTTCCACTCAGCCCACTGAGCCTCCTCCACCTTTCCATCATGGCTGATTTATTATCCTTTCAGCCCCATTCTTCTGCCTTCTTCTTGTAACCTTTGACACCCTTACTAATCAAGAACATATCAACCTCCACTTTAAATATACCCAATGAGGTTGAGTACAGGGCTACCTTAGGAAACTTTATCACATGGTGTGAGCAGAATTATCTGCAGCTTAATGTGAAAAAGACTAAGGAGCTGGTGGTAGACCTGAGGAGAGCTAAGGTACCGGTGACCCCTGTTTCCATCCAGGGGGTCAGTGTGGACATGGTGGAGGATTACAAATACCTGGGGATACGAATTGACAATAAACTAGACTGGTCTAAGAACACTGAGGCTGTCTACAAGAAGGGTCAGAGCCGTCTCTATTTCCTGAGGAGACTGAGATCCTTTAACATCTGCCGGACGATGCCGAGGATATTCTACGAGTCTGTGGTGGCCAGTGCTATCATGGTTGCTGTTGTGTGCTGGGGCAGCAGGCTGAGGGTAGCAGACACCAACAGAATCAACAAACTTATTCATAAGGCCAGTGATGTTGTGGGGATGGAACTGGACTCTCTCATGGTGGTGTCTGAAAAGAGGATGCTGTCTAAGTTGCATGCCATCTTGGACAATGTCTCCCATCCACTACATAATGTACTGGGTGGGCACAGGAGTACATTCAGCCAGAGACTCATTCCACCGAGATGCAGCACAGAGCATCATAGGAAGTCACTCCTGCCTGTGGCCATCAAACTTTACAACTCCTCCCTTGGAGGGTCAGACACCCTGAGCCGACAGGCTGGTCCTGGACTTAATTCATAATTTACTGGCATAATTTACACCCTGAAGAAATACCTTGGAGGACTGAGAAAGTCAAGGGTTCCACAAATCCTCTAAGCTTCCAGCTTGAGCTGATCCTGAGGAAGCCCCCATCCCACTTCCCATCCTTAGCATCACTTGTCGATGTTGCAAAATTACATTAAAGTGGCTACCTTATCAATGACACAGGAGACTACAGATGTTAGAATGGGAAGCAACAAACAATCTGCTGGAGAAGCTTAGCAGGTTGAGCAGATTCTGTGGGGTGAGGAGAAGGATTTGCTGATATTTCAAGTCAAAGCCCCTGCATCAGGACTGAGGGTGAAGAAGTGAGGTAGCATGCATAAAGGGGAGGATGGGAGTTGTGAGAAAGGAGATGATTGATGGACGGAGGAAGGATGTAAGATGACAGGCAGGTAGTGCCAGGCAATTGTGGGGAGCAGGGATGGAGTAGAGAGTCAATGGTATGTGAATAATACATAGAGGGAGCAAAGAGAAAGAGAAAAAAAATCAAGAGGTGGACAGAGCAAGGTGGGCGGAGGGGAAAATGGAGGTTGGTGATATTTGCTGGAGGAAGAAAAGCAAGAACACAAAGGGCGACCAGTGTTGGACTCTAATAAGTAAGGGAGGTGAAAAAGGGAATCATTAGGAGGTGAATGACAGTTGGAACCAGAACTAAATGGTGGGGTGGGAAGGCCCTGGGTTGGTTGGGGTTGATCATCGATATTGCACCCTAGCTGTCTATGTGATATACAAGCCGGTACACAAGCTAAGACAGTACGATATGGAGAGCAAGCTATTGCCCATGTAGCAATCTCCCCCTCTCCATGCAGCTGATGAATCCAAAGAAACAGCAGAGACCGATACAGTTTGGCACCAGTGGCATTGCAGGAATTGCCAGTTTGCATTAAACTCAACATAGGACTACCTTAGGGAATACGGCTCCGGATTTTCCTCGGGGTTTATTCCCAAAGCCTGCCCCATGAGTGATTATAGCTGTAAGGCAGTGGAGGATTGAGATCTGTCTTCCTTCTCCGAGATGATTTGGAACAATAGCTGAAAAGCCCCGTCTGTCTGAAGCGACTTGTCTTAAGATGCCAGTAACCTGCCTTTGCCTCTTCTCTTGTCAGTAGAGCCAATTCCAGCGAGCTTAGTAGCCAAGTCACACATGAAGGTCGGGAGCTGAACTTGGTTATCAGAGGCTGTTTGAGATGCACACCATTGGGAGCACTTAACAGGTAGTGGGAGCTTATCCCCACTATCTCACCCAGCTATGACAATCTTAAGAAACCAAGGAACCTATGAACCAATAACCTTAAAGAAGTTTACTTTAAATGAATAAAACAACCAACAGCTCAAACAATAGGAGCAGTGGTTATGATCTTAAATTGTTGAGTCACTATTGTATAAAATATCTAATCAAAAAGTAGAATATTATTTCTTAAGCATATAATGGGCTTCACAGCACATGTAGAAGATAGCACAGTACAGGACCTTCAGCCCACAATGTTGTGCCAAACTATATAAACATACTCCATGATCAAACTCCGACACAGCCCATAGCCCTCCTTCTGGAGGACAAGAGCAGAAAATTCAGAGATTTAAGCAGACTGGAACTCTGAGACCACACACGCTCAGGGATATATAAGCACATTCTTACCATTCTCTTTAACCTCTTCATGAGATTGCAAATTTCCCATTCTACCAGTCTCCTTCCTAAAGTTCATTTTGGACTTTTTTAATGACTACCCCATTGTTTTATGATTCCTGAAGAAATGAAAATTTCTTGTTCATATTTGTCCTAATAAATGTCTCCATAATGTTGAAGGACTTTATTAGATTACTTATCAGCCTTCTCCAGAATTAAGAGATGCAGTGCAATTAATCTTTACTGATGAAACAAAAACATTGATATCAACCTTGCAAATCTATTTGGAACTTCTCCAGGGTATTTCCATTCATTAACAGTTATCCTGTTGGTGCACAGCAATATACATTTTATTAGCAGATAAAAAGTGTTACAGGTAAATACTGAATTGCTTGCATTATGGCTCAGCTCATTCCAGAAGACTCAGAGAAAAACATAGTGATTAAGGTCCAAACACCAAATAACTTTTGACTCAAAACCTAAACCAGCATTCTCAGTAAATCTGAAGGATCAGTCAAGAAAATAAAAGATGTCTGTGTGTATGGGCTTTCTCTATTGGGTGAAATAGTGTAACTTTTCAATAGAAATAAATTACATTAGAGTTGAGCACTAATTCATCATTTTAACGGGTGAATTTTAGTATCTCATACTTTTCAATTAGACACAAATAAATCACCCGCAAGTGGAGAATGGGAAATTGATAACAAGCTGACCAGCCCTGCCCAGTGGCAAGGCTTTGGAACAACTGTCTTATTTCTCAATGAGTACTGCTGTTGCTGCCTTGTCTTATAATTAATAATAGTTTGATATGTTTCCCTGAACGCAGCAACACAGGTAGGTAAGATGATGAAGAAAGCACATGGTAAAGCACGTTGGATCAATTGGCAAGATGGGCATGTAGTTGTTCTTGCTTCGTGCAGATGTAACATGAGGCATGCTTGCCATCATAGATTGGGGACAGAATATAAAAATGGTCCATTATATTGCAACTTTACAAATTACTGGTTAGACTGCAGTTGAAGTATCAGTTCTGATTGACACACTATTGGAAGAATGTGGTTGAAAGTGGGATAGAGAATTAAAAGGTGAGGCATCTGGAAACTCAAGTTTGTCACTATGGACTGACCAAGGATATACTGGAAAATAGGCACTGAATCTATAGAGGAAACCACAGAATGACTGCAGAATACAATACACTAGTTTGGAAGACATGCATGTGAAAGGTATCTTCAAGCTATCTCAAAGATGCCCTTGTTTTGCAGTTTCACTTTATCCTTTGCTGAATGGAAGACTGTCTTTCCTTTCTTTCAGACACACAAAGCTCACAAACTTCAATATGTCTTTGTCTCCAGTACTCATCCAGATCTTTTCCCCCTACACTTTCCACCGACCACCATCTGTCCTCACATATTGATCACTTGTCATGTTTTCACCATCCCCTATGTTCTCCAAATGGTTAGTCCTCAGTTTTATTCCCTACATCCTATCCTAATAACCTCCCGTCCCAATATTATTCTGACTTCTTCTTTTACCCTTTCTACACATTTCCTACTTCTTTGGTCAAGACTTTTTATTCTTGACTGTGAATTATTTTTCCTTTTTCAAAATTCCAAATCTGCCTGGACTCTTGTCTCTTACTCGCTCTAGAGCTATCCTTTGCTAATGACTGACACAACATTGACTATCTCTTTCACTGTCCTTACTTTAACCTAATGAACAAACAGCTGTCTACTCAGTAAGATCCAACTCCAATTATTGCCTTCAAACAAGCTGACTAGGATAGTGGTGTTGTGTTTTAGCGAAGCGATCTCTATTTTATAGAGGACAAGCAGAGGCTTTGAGCGGAAGCCCAGACATTTCCTTTCTAACAACATACCCATTGGCCTGGCTGATCTAACTCCCACATTAAATAACCTCTCCTTCACTCATTTCTCCCTCAACATCAAGTATTTCCTTTAAATCAAAGCTGTAGCTATGGAAATTTACATGGACAAATTTCCTTGTCATTTAGAACATAGAACATAGAACAGTACAGCTCAGGAGTGGGCCTTTCAATCCACACTGTTGGGCCAAAAAATTAAATTGGTAACCAAATAGTTAACTAAACTAATTTCTTCTGCCTACAGAATGTCCATATCCTTCCACTCCGCTCACATTTATGTGCCTATTTAAATGCTTCTTAAAAGTCCCTAGTGTACTTGCCTGTACCACCACTCCAGGCAGCCCTTTCCCGACACTCACCGGTCTCTGTGTAACATCCAATGTTCCCTCTACTTTGTAAAGACCAGTGTGCACAGAAATCTTGTGCTGTACATTTTTTTGACCAGTGATGACAACATTTACACACTGAATTTCATATATAGAGGTATTTATTTTAACAGCTAGCAAAACACAGTCAACAAGAACTTTGATCTCCTTTGAGTTTGATCATTTTTATTCTCATTCATCTGCATTCTCACAAAACATACATAGCAGGCCTGTAGTGGGTAATGAAGGATAGTCTCGCCAGAGTTTTTGCACACTGTCCACTTGTGATTTGCTTGCTAAATGACGCTTTAAGAAGTCAAGTTTCCAAGTATTACTCCACTTCTTCCCACTTGCAATTTCTCCAACAATTTTGCATTGCAACAACACATGCAGGTAACACAAATACTTGTGCATAAATATTTCTCATAGCTCCATGTTCCTGACGTCATGAGCTTTTGGTGTAGCACTTTCTACTGTTTCATTAAGCCATTCCACTTTAAATGAACTAGCAGTTCTTTAGCACTTCACTCCCTTTGCTTCTTTGGAATTTGACATGGTGAATCAATAATTGCTTCAATAAAACAATATAAATAAACCAATTCTAAAATCTGCAGACAAATCATTGCTAACACCATGTTGTCAACACTGTCCACATCAAAAACCAGAAAAGGAAATGTGATTGTGTACAATTATAAAATATACTTAACATGCCAACAAAGTAGAGGGTGACAAACTTTCATGCACAGTTTGAATTCCTTTCTGTGCTAGTAGCAAAAGATGTATGCGCGCACAACTTAGAGGGAATATTGCTCACATCTCCTTTGAAATTACACCCTCTTCAACTTAAATGCATGTCCTCTGGTATTAGACATTTTAACTTTCTGAAAAAGATACTCTGTCTACTCTCATAATCTTATAAACCTCCACCAGATCTCTCATCAGCTTCTGCTACTTCAGAGAAAACAATCCAAGTAGTCCAACCTCTCATTATAGCACATGCTCTCTAATCCAGGCAGCATTCTGGTAAATCTCTTCTACGCCCTCTTCAAAGCCTTGACATCCTTTCAGTAATGGGGTAATCAGAACTGCACTCCAGATGCAGCCTAACTGTTACTGGAATATATGGAATGACCCTTGTTTCATTCCTACTCCTTCAACTGCTTTTCTCATCCGTTGACAACTATAAGTGTACTGATCCTGCAACCATAAGTTCAAATTTTCAAGACTGTCACTGACAATTTCTGACTTGCTCTAACTTCAAATGAGCCATTTTTGACCTTTCCTTCACTCTGTCTCCATCTCAGGGGATAGGCTTGCTGTGAAAATCCATTACAAAGACACAGAGTCCAATGGCCATCCTGACCATACTTCCTCATGACTTGCCTCGTAAGCCTGCTCCATTTTCTCAGTTACCATCATATCAGCTCCATTGATGAGATTCCTTATTGGTAGCTCTGAGTTGTTTATTTTCTCCCTGAACTGCAGCTTCGCCCATTTCAGTTGACAGAATCCCAGACTGCATTGCATCAATTTCTCACACCTCTTTCCTCCTGGACAGATTCATTTATCCAATTCAGATTTATTTATCATATGTACATGGAAACATGATGTAAAATGAAGCGTTTGCATTAACAACAAGACTAAGGAAATGCTGGGGACAGCCAGCAAGTGTTCCCACACATCCGACACCAGCATTCCATGCCCACGATGCCCGGCAGAACAACACAGAACACAACGAGTAACAAAACAACAACAGCAAAACAAGTCCCTTTCCTCCCACCCTTCCACCCACACACACAGGTTAAGATTAAGTTCCTCGGTCCTTGCTTTTCTCCCCACGGCGTTCCACATTCAATAGATTATCCTTTGTAATTTCTGCCATCTTCATTGAGATGCCACCACTTTCACATCTTCCTCTCTCTCTGCATTTAGAATGGTCTGCTTCCCCCTCAATTCCACTCTTCCTTCTCATCAATCACTCCCCTTCTTGTAACATTTTTCCATGCAAACGTAAGAAGTGCAAAACCTGCTTCTTTACCTTAATAGAAACCAAAGCTCCATGAGCCAGTCCTTTTCTGGAATCGGAGTTGGAAAGACCATAAGACCATAAGACCATAAGACAAAGGAGCAGAAGTCGGCCATTTGGCCCATCGAGTCTGTTCTGCCGTTTTATCACGAGCTGATCCATTCTCCCATTTAGTCCCACTCCCCCCCTTCTCACTATAACCTTTGATGCCCTGGCTACTCAGATGCCTATCAATCTCTGCCTTAAATACACCCAATGACTTGGCCTCCATTGCTGCCCGTGGCAACAAATTCCATAGATTCACCACCCTCTGACTAAAAAAATTTCTTCGCATTTCTGTTCTGAATGGTCGCCCTTCAATCCTTAAGTCATGCCCTCTCATACTAGACTCCCCCCTCATGGGAAACAACTTTGCCACATCCACTCTGTCCATGCCTTTCAACATTCGAAATGTTTCTATGAGGTCTCCCCTCATTCTTCTAAACTCCAAGGAATACAGTCCAAGAGCGGACAAACGTTCCTCATTTGTTAACCCTCTCATTCCCGGAATCATTCTAGTGAATCTTCTCTGTACCCTCTCCCACGTTAGCACATCCTTTCTTAAATAAGGAGACCAAAACTGCCCACAGTACTCCAAGTGAGGTCTCACCAGCGCCTTATAGAGCCTCAACATCACATCCCTGCTCCTATACTCTATTCCTCTAGAAATGAATGCCAACATTGCATTCGCCTTCTTCACTCAACCTGGAGGTTAACCTTAAGGGTATCCTGTACGAGGACTCCCAAGTCCCGTTGCATCTCAGAACTTTGAATTGGTTCCCCATTTAAATAATAACCTGCCCATTTATTTCTTCTGCCAAAGTGCATAACCATACACTTTCCAACATTGTACTTCATTTGCCACTTCTCTGCCCATTCTTCCAATCTATCCAAGTCTCTCTGCAGACTCTCCATTTCCTCAGCACTACCGGCCCCTCCACCTATCTTCATATCGTCAGCAAACTTAGCCACAAGGCCATCTATTCCATAATCCAAATCGTTGATGTACAATGTAAAAAGAAGCGGCTCCAACACAGACCCCAGTGGAACACCACTGGTAACCGGCAGCCAACCAGAATAGGATCCCTTTATTCCCACTCTCTGTTTCCTGCCAATCAGCCAACACCCTATCCACGTATGTACCTTCCCCGTAATTCCATGGGCTCTTATCTTGTTAAGTAGCCTCATGTGTGGCACCTTGTCAAAGGCCTTCTGAAAATCCAAATATACAACATCCACTGCATCTCCCTTGTCTAGCCTACTGGTAATTTCCTCAAAAAATTGTAATAGGTTTGTCAGGCAGGATTTTCCTTTAAGGAATCCATGCTGAGTTCTGCCTATCTTGTCATATGCCTCCAGGTACTCTGTAACCTCATCCTTGACAATCGACTCCAACAACTTCCCAACCACCGATGTCAAACTAACAGATCTATAATTTCCTTTTTGCTTCCTTGCCCCCTTCTTAAATAGCGGAGTGACATTTGCAATCTTCCAGTCCTCCGGAACCATGCCAGAATCTATTGACTTTTGAAAGATCATCGCTAATGCCTCCGCAATCTCCACAGCTACTGCCTATAGAACACGCGGGTGCATTCCATCTGGTCCGGGAGATTTATCTAACTTTAGACTATTCAGCTTCCTGAGTACTTTCTCTGTCGTAATTGTGACTGCGCACACTTCTCTTCCCTGCCACCCTTGAGTGTCTGGTATACTGCTGATGTCTTCCTCAGTGAAGACTGATGCAAAATACTCGTTCAGTTCCTCTGCCATCTCCTTATCTCCCATTACAATTTCTCCAGCATCATTTTCTATCGGTCCTATATCTACTCTCACCTGTCTTTTACTCTTTATATACTTGAAAAAGCTTTTAGTATCCTCGTTCATATTATTTGCTATCTTCCTTTCATAGTTAATCTTTTCCCTCTTAATGACCTTCTTGGTTTCCTTTTGTATGGTTTAAAAAACTTCCCAATCCTCTGTCTTCCCACCAAGTTTTGCTTCCTTGTGTGCCCTCTCCTTTGCTTTAACTTTGGCTTTGACTTCTCTTATCAACCATAGTTGCATGCTTTTCCCACTCGAAAATTTCTTCTTTTTTGGAATATACCTGTCTTGCACCTTCCTCACTTCTTGCATAAACTCCAGCCACTGCTGCTGTGCCATCTTTCCTGCCAGTCTCTCTTTCCAGTCAATTTTGGCCAGTTCCTTTCTCATGCCACTGTAATTTCCTTTACTCCACTGAAATACTGACACATCAGATTTCGGCTTTTCTTTCTCAAATTTCACAGTGTCCTCAATCATGTTATGATCACTGCCTCCTAAGGGTTCCTTCACCTCAAACTCTCTAATCACCTCCGGTTCATTACACAATATCCAATCCAATACAGCCGATCCCCTAGTGGGCTCAACAACAAGCTGTTCTAAAAAACCATCTCGCAGACATTCTACAAATTCTCTCTCTTGAGATCCAGTGCCGACCTGATTTTCCCAATCCACTCGCATGTTAAAATGCCCCACAATTATCATAACATTGCCCTTCTGACAAGCCTTTTCTATTTCCTGTTGTAATTTGTAGTCCACATCCCTGCAGCTGTTTGGAGGCCTATAAATAACTGCCATCAGGGTCCTTCTACCCCTGCAATTTCTTAGCTCAACCCATAAAGATTCTGCACCTTTCGATCCTATATCACCTCTTTCTAATGATTTAATATCACTTCTTACCAATAAAGCCACACCTCCCGCTCTGCCTACCTTCCTATCCTTCCGATACACTGTGTATCCTTGGACGTTCAGCTCCCAGAGACATGCATCCTTTAGCCAGGTCTCTGTGATGGCCACAATATCATACCTGCCAATCTGTAGCTGTATGACAAGATCATCCACCTTATTCCTTATGCTGCGTGTATTTAAGAATAAAACCTTAAGACCAGTATTTAGTACTTTCCGCTTTGATTTCACTGCAACTTTATTGCACTGCAACTCATCCCAATCGCTACAAATTTGACCCATCACCTGCCTGTCTTTCCGGACATCTTTACTACTCACTATCTTAGATTTATTTCTGTTTTCCCCTTCCTCCGCTCTGTCATTTCGGTTCCCATCCCCCTGCCAAATTAGTTTAAACCCTCCCTAACAGCTCTATTAAACTTTCCCGCCAGGATATTGGTCCCCTTCGGGTTCAGGTGTAACCTGTCCATTTGAACAGGTCATACTTCCTCCAGAAGAGATCCAAATTATCCAAGAATCTGAAGCCCTGCTCCCCGCACCAGTCTCTCAGCCACGCATTCATCTGCCTGATCCTACTATTCTTGCCCTTGCTAGCACGTGGCACAGGTAGCAATCCCGAGATTACTACCCTGGAGGTCCTGCTTCTCAGCTTCCTTCCTAACTCCTTGAAATCTCTCTTCAGGACCTCCTCCTTTGTCCTATCTATGTCATTGGTACCAACATGTACCAAGGCAACTGGCTGCTCACCCTCCCCCTTCAGAATATTCAGGACCTGATCCAAGACATCCCGTACCCTGACACCTGGGAGGCAACACAGCATGCGGGAATCTCTATCAGGCTCACAGAATCTCCTGTCCATTCCCCTGACTATGGAATCCCCTACGACTACCGCATTCCTCTTCTCCCTCCTTCTCTCCTGCACAACAGCGCCAGGCTCAGTGCCAGAGACCAGGTCACCGTGGGCATCCCCTGTCAGGTCATCCCCCTCAACAGCATCCAGAACAAAATATTTGTTGCTGAGGGGGACAGCCACAGGTGTGCTCTCCACTATCTGGGCATTTCCCTTCCCTCTCTTGACAGTGACCCAGTTTTCTGAGTCTGCAACATTAATTTCCTCACTGTTATCATTTCCGAGGATGTGCCTCGGGCCCAGCATGTAATTGAAATTATGAAGAAAGCATGGTAGCGCCTCTACTTCCATAGGGGTTTGCAAAGATTTGGCATGACATCTGAAACTTTGACAAATCTCTATGGATGTGTGGTGGAGAGTATATTGATTGGTTGCATCATGGCCCAGTATGGAAACACCAATGCTCTTGACTGGAAAATCATGCAAAATGTAGAGGCTACAGCCCAGTTCATCACAGGTAAAGCCTCCCCACTATTGAGTACATCCACACAGAGTGTTGTCGTAGGAAAGCAGCATCCCAAACCATCCAGGACATGCTTTCTTCTCACTGCTGGCATCACAAAAAAAATACAGGAGTCTCAGGACTCATACCACCAGGATAAGGAACAGTTATTACTCCTCAGTCATTGGGGTCTTGAACCAATGGGGATAACTTCACTCAACTTCACTTTACCCATCACTGAAATGTTCCCACAACCTATGGACTCACTTTCAAGGATTTATCATCTCATATTTTCGATATTTTTTGCTTATTTATTATTTTTTAATTTTTCTTTGATATTTGCTGAGTTTGTTGTCTTCTGCACATTGGTTGCTTGTCTGTCCTCTTAACTGTGGTCTTTCACTGATTCCGTTATGTTTCTTGGACTTACTGAGTACGCCCACAAGAAAGCAAATCTCGGGGTGGTTTAAAGGTGATACCTTCGTACTTTGATATTAAGTTTACCTTGAACTTTAAAATGTAGAGTGGAGTCTGGGAAAAACGGTTGAAATTTTCAAACCATGTAACTATCTCATAAAGTAATGACAACATAACACAATATAAAATGAGGGATCACTAGCTCCCTACTGATGAGAGCCCTTGTGTTTGATGATGTGTATAGAGCTCTGGCTGCAGTTTGAGGTCCTCCCAACACCTGTTCCACTTCTGCTCCATTGAGCCTATTAATATGATATACTAAAATACTTTACAGTTGCAATATTCAAGGTTTGTATTCCTTGCAGTTCCTGTTTGAAGGATGGATTCAGATAATCATTAAATTAAATTTGGTTTCATATCTTTATACCACACCTGATTCTGTTAAGGTCAGTATTCCAGGTGAATCCTTATAAGCAAAGACTTGCATTTACAGACCTCCTTTCCTGAACTCATAATGACCCAATTCTCTTTACAACCAGTGAATCACTTCCTGAATTGTAGACACTATATTAGTATGGGAAATGCGCCAGCTGATTTGAGTACAGCAAGCTCCTAAACATTGATGGGAGATTACGACTGACTGAGGGGGAGGTCACTTCTCATTATACCATAATGTCATCCCACCTTGTTATAATTACCTAAAGCAAAATACTTTAGCTCAATGTGCCATCTGAAAGATGACACATCACTTCCCCAATATTATGTCAGTGCATTGGCCTCAAATTTTATGCCCAAATCCCTGACCAAGAATTAAAGCTATGAATAAGAACCAAACTTTACAGGGATCAGTACAAAAGGGTGGACCTTTTAAATGCAAAAGAAATGCATGCTAAATGTACTTTTGCAGTCCGTTACAAACTATTTCAGCCACTTCTATCAAGTTACCCATATCCCTCCGTGTTAACATTATAAGATCCTGGAAATTACTCTGAATAGGAAGGCCATTCAAGTTGTACTTATTTGTGTGGATTCATGAACATTTTTAAAAGTGTCCACTTAGTAAAATATATTACTTACTAAGCTTAAGGAACTGCACCTCTTTTTCCTTTCTGAATCCTCAGCCTCAGAATTGCTCATAAAACAGTCACCAACCTGACAACATAACTCAGTTTCTCTGTTTGCAAAATAATCTGCTTTTATTAAGTTCATTAAGATCTTGACATTTTCTGCAATTGAAAGTTGAAGTGCTTCATTATGATGTTTTTAAAGTATTTTTAGTTTCAAATTGGTTTCCTGATAACTGATAGACTGGCCACCCCTTTATCCTTCATAGCAAGCATTTGTCATACAACACAGAACATAGAATAGTACAGCACAGTACAGGCCCTTCGGCCCACAACGTTGTGCCGACCCTTAAACCCTGCCTCCCATTTAACCCCCCACCTTAAATTCCTCCATATACCTTTCTAGTAGAATGGAATGATTTGCCTGCATCAGGGTTATTCAGTTAAATACATCAAGGATTATAATTTAATAAACCCAATAAAACATAAACCATATCCTGTTATGCTACCTGTCAAATTGGCTTATGTGAGGTTTTATATTTGTGACCATGCAAGTGATTTTTATTGACTTGAGTGGTAACGTAACTTTGAGCACCCTTTAGCTGAAATTCCTTGACTGTATACTAATGAAAACCTTACTTCAGCTTGAGTGTTGGCTGAATCTAAGAATATGATTGGTATTCAAAATAACTTGTGAACTGCTCCATCCTTCTGGCAGAACATAGAACATAGAATATAGGCACAGGACGTAGAATGGTACAGTAGAGTACAGGCCCTTCAGCCCATAATGTTGTGCTAACCTTTGAATTTACCCCATTATCATAAACACAAGAAATCCATTATCAATCTAACCCTTCTCTTCTCTACCCAGCCCATAATATTCCATTTTAATTTCATCCATGTGCCTATCTGAGTCTCTTAAGTATCCCCAATGCACCAGTGTATTCCAGGCTTACCACTCTTTGTGTGAATAAAGCCTACCTCTGGCATCTCCCATAAACTTTCCTCTGCTCACCTTAAAAGGATATCATCTGGTATTAGTCATTGCCGCCCTGGGATAGAGGTGCTGGCTGTCTACTCTGATGATGCCTCTTATAATCTTATACATCTCTTTCCATTTTCCTCCAGCCGATGTTCCAAAGTAGAGAAAATCCATTAGCTTGAAGATGGGAATCATGCTAAAGGAGGCAGACCATTCAATCCATCATGTTTATGCTAGAGATGATCAGTCAGATCCATGTGACAATTTTCCCATTTTTAACTCATACAACTATTTATCTAATTTTGTTTCTTAAAATTGTTGACTGAATGGATGCTGGAAGCAGATGCAATGTACTGCACTTTACAACACCTCATAGGGAAAAGAAAATCATTTGTGGAAATGTCATAAACTAGAAGAATAGCTTTAAGCTCAGGGAGGAAAGTTCAAATGAGATTTACAAGATAATTTTTGCTTAGTGAACGGTAGGTACCTGGAATGCACTGCAAGGGGAAGTGGTAGAGACAGATACAACAGCAACGTTAAATAGTCACTTAGCAGACACATCAACAGGCATGGAATGGGGAGTTATGTACTATGTGCAAGCAGAAGGGATTAGTTTAGGTTGGCATAATGGTCAGCATAGACATTGTAGGTTGAACCTTTGTATGCTCTGTGTTCTTTTCACCTGTGATAAATTTACCAATCACCATTGAATATGTGTCCTTTAGCTATTTTCTCTTCTGCTTTTGAGTAAGACATCCCTTTGCTTACTCTGAAACCTGTTCATGATTCAAATGTCTCAGTCAAATCTCCTCTCAGGCACTCCTGCTCTAATGAGAACAAATCCATTCTCTCCACTTATTCTATAGAAAGGTATCTGCATGATCTTATTGAAACTTTGCTGAATTCCCTTCCATGCCTTGACATTGTTTCGATGAATTGGTTTCCATCCAGAATTAAGCAAAATATTCCAGCTGATGCCTAGCCAGCAACTTATAAGAACAAAACAATTTTGCCAATGGTGAAAATCTGAAAGACATCAAATGATGGTGGGAATAGAAAGGGCTGGAAGAGTGGGAGAGTTAGAATAAGAAAATTTAGCTACCTTTGGAAAGAAGGGATAGGTATTCTTCCTTTGTGCTTGGGTGTAAAGAGTAGAGCTTCCATCAAAACGGCAACTAAGTTATTTAGCCCTGTTTTTAGTTCAATGCAATGTTTCTCTTGAAGATTAAGGAAAGAAATCTTCTGAATTGACATATTCAAAATCTGATAAGAGAAACTGATTACTTACTAAATTGGTAAATTGGTGTATTGTTGTCACATGTATCAAGGTGCAGTGGAAACCTTACACACCATCCATACAGATCAATTAATTCCAATAGTACATTGAGATAGTACAAGCTAAAACAACAACAGCATGCAATATAAGGTGTTACAGTAATAGAGAAAGTGTAGTGTAGGTGGACTGTAAGATACAAAATCACAATGAGGTAGACTGCGAGGTCAACAGTCCATCTTATCATTCTAGGAAAATACTCAAAAGGCTTATAACTGCAGGATAGATGCTGTCTTTGAGCCTGGTGGTACATGCTTTCAGGCTTTTATACCTTCTGCCCAACTGGAAGGAGAGAAGAGAGGGTGATAGATAGCATCGACAATGGTAGAAAGTTCAAGGTAGAATATGACATCTGCTGGGGAGATGGGGGACTGAATGAATTGGGGCTGTGTTGGCTAATTCGTGTTCATAACACTTTTTTGTTTTTATGGTCTTGTGCTTTTAAATTAACTTGGCAGGTCAGCTAAATACTGCTCCTGATTGATATGTTTGTTGATGATGAGATATATTTCTGCTCTAAGACTGGCTATTTTAAGTGTCATGAAACTGGTGACCTGAAACCACAGACTGGACGCCACTCATGCATGGAGGACTTGAAGTTTGTCAGCTGACTGATTATAGGCATTTTGATTGGCAGAGGCTTATATCCATGGTAGGGAATTTCAAACGTAAGAAAGAGACACACTGAGCTGTTCCTGATTAGATGCCTCCTTATATACAGGGAAAATTAGTATCAGTATCTAAACATAGTTAACCTTTTCTGGAACAACTTCCCATTTTGCCATGTTCCGAATCATGTCAAAGCCCAAAGTACGCCATAGTTAGTATGTATACTTAAGAGTTCATAATATTGATAAAAATACCAACTCCTATTTTTAGTCGATTTTGGCGTGTTTCTTTTTCCACTTCTTCAAAACGAAGAAGCTTAAACTTTGCTCTAAAATTTATTGCCCAGTTGGTTGCACGCAGGCCTAAATATTTCCGGGCTGTGACTAGAGGATGTGTTTGATGAAAGTGAGCAGAATCTGAGGAGCAAATGTTTATCAGCTTCCATAAACAGAAGCAAATTGGTCAGCATAATTCTGCTATTGTAGGCTCCTTTTAGTTCTCCAACCTGTAATGTTTGCTGTACACTCTTTCTGCCAGTAGCTCTTTTTTTTCCCGGGCAAATAATATATGACTTAAAATTGTTCAGTCCTCCTTTTATAGCTAATACAAAACCACTCATCAGCAAAATTAAATGGTAGGTTAATTACCAGTGTGCTTGGAGCAGCAAACTATTTCTGCCTCAGAGTTAAAAGGCCTACAATCTATCAGCAGCTCTAATAGAGAGTCTAATATCAGGGTGGCAACTGCGCCGGACCACATGAAGTCTATGAGGTTCAGCAGTGGACACAAAAAGCGCAGCAAATTTGCAGAACTGTCTGGACATGGCTTGTTAAAAAAAAATATAACATGCACATCACTCTACCGAAATAGCTTGTTTATTACAGCTAAGGATGGGACAGTGTCCACAGAGCCTGCCTTGATCTGACTTTAGAAGACTGGATTTGTTGGCTTCTCAAGAGTTTTTTTAAAAAAATTTTAATGCAACCAATTAATATATCACAAGGCATGTCCTTTTTGTTTGTAAGTCAAAGCGGACAGCTGGCTTACAAGGAAGGAAGCAGGAAACTGGGGAGTTGTGGGGCAGTGGCGGGAAGCAGGTGTAATAACAGCAAAATAGCAGGCATTTATATAGCACCCAGGCATCACAAGCACATTATCAAGCAGAATTTGACACCAGACAAGTATTTGCTCAAAAAGGTTGATTTTAAACTACATTATGTCAGAAAGCAGGAAGGTGAGAGATGGGTAGACTTAGGTAAGGGATTTCCAGAGGAGAAATCAGTAGTGAAAACATGAAAATAGGCCGACATAAGAGCTGAGATTTGGAGGAGCACTGATACCTAGGAGGACTGTAGGGCTGAAGAAAGTTACAGAGAGGGGGTGACGTACAGCAAGTGATTACCTTCTAGTTTCTCACTCTTATAGCATACAGTCCTGAAAATGACCTTTTGGAAACTTGATTTTAAAACACAATGCTGGAAACATTGACTAGATCAGGCAGCATCTGTGGAACGAATAGTCAACATTTCAGTTCCACAAACTGTTTCCTGACCTGCAGAGTGCTTCCAGCATTATCTGCTTCTATTTCAAATTTCCAACATCAGCAGTTTTTTAAAAAAATTCTGTAGGAAATTTGTTCATTCATCTGTGGAGAGTTCATATACTCACTATTGACTGCCAAAGGTAATGCTATTCAGTCATTGGTCATATATGTAGATTGGAAGTTTGCCTTCTTCGCTGTTTCACCTGAAGTCAGAGAATGCTAGCATAACTGACTAGAATGCTTTGATGCCACATCCATCATCAAGCATTTTTACCAAATTTCCAGCTGATTTACCTCCTGACTTCACCTGTTGTTTCTGCAAAGGTCGTTGTATTCTGATTACAAATGCAAAACCTAACTCATTTTCCTTGCTCTCCCTTGACAAATGAATTATGCCTTTTTTTTTCTGGCTGATGTCAGCCATTTCTGCACTTTGCGTTTATATACTGTCAGAAAACTCTTCATGGGATAGAAACAGACATCAGCGCAGGACAGGAGAGCTCTGGAAAATAACTAAAATCAAGCAGGGGAAAGTTGCAATGAATAAACTAGAGAAGTTTAGGAATGGACTTCAAACTAAGAGTAAAAATGTCCGAAGGATCCTCTGCTGAAGGTGGTATGGAAGGAACAGATAAAATAAATATGTACAAAATTAAAAAAGAAAATACTGAAAATGCTCAGCAGGTCAGGTAACATAAGTGGAAAGGGAAAGGTTAATATTTCAGATCAAAGACCCTTAAATTGGCCTGAAGTTTTTTCTGCTACAGATGCTGCCTTACCTGCTGAATGTTTCAGCAAGAGAAGGTGTTATGCAAATGACTAGAGTTGTAATAAGCAGTAATACAAGTGCTTTATTTGGCAGCTTTAACATAATTCAGTGCCCTAGGACGCTTAATAGGACCTCCATGAGCAAAATTTAACATTCAACAGCATAAAGGCATATTAAAGTTCAAAGTGCAAAGTACAGTTATTATCAAAGAATGTATACATTTTACAACCTTGAGATCTGCCTCCTTACAGGCAGCCACAAAACAAAGAAATCCTCAAAAAAAACATTTAAAAAGATTATAAAACACCCAATGTGTAGAGAATAAAAAGCAAATCATGCAAACAATAAATGCAAGCAAATAATGTTCTGAACTTAAGTCCACCCACAGACCATTAGTTCAGCATGAAGCTGAGTGAACATCGCCTTAGGCCCCAACACCTAGATCATCGTCCAAACATTGGGTTGATGTTATCAACATTGTAGGTTTGATGGGCTGTCTTAGAGGAAGAAAGCAGTGCCAAGCTGAAGTTGTTCACAGAAAGGCAGTTTTGTGAAAGAGAAAACAAGTGGGAACAAGATTGAATGAACCTGAGGGTAGGATTAGAGCAGACCATTGTACAACATTTCAGAGTTCAATGAAACAATATCATGCATTGATTAAGATGTAAAATTGAAAAAGGCACTGAATTGGATGGGTTAAATGAACAGCAGAAAGAATTTGCTGAGCACCTCCGCTCCATCCGACAAAAGTGGAATTTCGCAGGGGACAACCATTTTAATTCCTGTCCCCAGTCCCATTCCAGCATGTTGGCCCGTGGCCTCTTCTTCTGCCATGATGCGCACATGTTCAGGGTGGAGGAGCAACACCTCATAATCCGTCTAGGTAGCCTCCAACGTGATGGCGTGAACATCAATTTCTCCTTCCAGTATTTTTTTCTCTTTTTCTTCCTCTTCCCCTCCCACTTCCTGCTCCCTCTGTGAATCTTCAGGGCTAATGGTGCTCACAAGAAGCCAATAATGAATTTACATCTACAGTAAATTGACCTTATGACTCCTGCCCCTACTTCGATCCTCAGTTTCTGACAATGAAGTTACATACCATAAATCTAGAACAGGATATTCTAGCAAAAATTGAATGAAAGCTAACGATTCACCAAATTAACATGAAGTTTTAATTGGGGATTCGTTGGAAATATGAAGACATACTCCAGGTAAATAATTATGGTCTTGGGTCCCACTGACATGTTGCCTTTAAGGTTTAAGTGCTTTCATCCTCTTCCTATCACACTGAAGTTGTGAAGGGAGAGAAAAAAAATGCCTCATGAACAGAGGTGTGCGCCGAAATTTAAATGTGACCATTTCTGAAGGGTCACATTAAATAGGAGGGTATGACACATGCACACATATCCTGAGAGTGGGGTGCCCATATTCTTAGATTGGAAAATTGGGCTCACCTTTTATCTACTATAAGACAGCAGAAAGAGGGAAACTGAGGAATTATGGGTCAATTGGTCCAAACAACTGTTTCTCAAAAAGTACCACAGTTTATTATTAAGCAGGGAAAGACTGCACACCGCAAAAATTGGTCAAAGAAGGAAAAAGGAATATGAGGTGACATCCCAAAAAAATTCGGGATGCATGGACCTGAATTATTATAATGTCAAGGGCGGATTAAATAAAATTATCAGAAAAGCTGCTGAGATTCCAGCATTTTATCTTGAGAACAAGAACACAAGAAGGTAGAAATTATGTTAAAGTTATGCAAAACTCTAATTAGAACACATCTAGAGTGTGTGATCAGGTCTGAAAAGTACAGTTTAGGAAGTATATATTGGTCTTGAAGGGAATGCAGTGCAGAATGACAAGCAAGATATTTGAACTCCAAGAATTAAAGTACAAGAAATGATTATACTGGTTAGGGATGGAATTCTTTGGAATTTCAGAGATTAAAGTCTGATTTGATCTGATATTATGAAGAACTGTTTAGTTAAATATAGATGAAGTGTTCTCACAAGTCAGGATATAAAGGACATGTAATCTATATGCTACAGCAGGCCTTTCAAGGATAAATTCAAGAAACACTTCTGTTCATAAGGGATTGTAGAAATTTAACACAAAAGCAATTAAATGATTCATGAGATGAGTTATGATGCAATTTTTGTAAAGTATTGGTTAGGCCACAGCTGGAGTGCTAAGTATGGTTTTGGTTTCTATACTATAGGAAGGATGAGATTACATTATAGAGGGAGGGTGTTTCGCTTATGAGAAAAGACCGGATAGCCTGGGTGTTTTCCTTAGTGCTGGAGTCTGAGATGGGACCTGATAAAAGTGTACAAAATCACGAGGGATTTTGATAGCATAGATATTGCGAAACATATCTCTGTAGCAGAGATATTTAAAACTAGAGGGGAAGATTTGAGGGTAAAGGATAATAGGTATGGAGGGCATATGAGGAAGAGTTTTTTTCAAATCTTGACTGTGTTTGGAATTTGAAACACATTGACAAATCGTGAAGACAGCCACTCCCACAGCACTGAAAAAGTGTCAGTGCAAGCATTTGAATCACCATGTTGTAGAAAGTTAAGGTCCAAGTATTGGTCAACATGATCAACACACACAAAATGCTGAAAGAACTCAGAAGGTCAGGCAGCATCTGTGGAGGAAAATGAAGAGTCGATGTTTCAAGCTGAAACTTTTCATCACCATTCCTGTGGGATGTTCTCGGACCAAACAGTTGACTGTACATTTTCCTCTATAGATGCGGCCTGATCTGCTGTGTCCTCCAACATTTTGATTGTGTTAATCCAAATTTCCAGCATCTGCAGTCTCTCTTCTGTCTTAGTTGTACTGGTAAACATGATAAGTGCTATTCCAAAATTAATAGTCTGCAAGGTGGGCCAGAAGTCTGTTTCTGTGCTGTATTGTTCCATGACTCTATTTCACTGAAATGATGAACTTTCAAGATTTAAAAGTTTTATTCATGTTTCTTTGAAACAAAATGTTTGGAATATACCTTATAACCAGGGGCATGCATAGCAATTTACCTGTAATAACTTCTGAGGTTTACATGAATCCAATGAATATGATGCTTATATGCACATATAATCATATATTTAATAGGATTAATAATATCATTTGGAGGAGGAGATGACTCTGATAGCCCCACCCTCTGCAAAAACATACCTCCTTAAAGAGTTAATAATTTTGGGTGTGGGATGGGAGTGGGAAGAACATGTTTCTGCTCACAGAATAGGGCAGGACAGTATGTAAGTTCTAAGTTTCTTTGCTAATCAGCTCCTTACTCTATTATTTGAGATCAATCGCCTGCCAACCTTTCCTATCTGCAAAACTCAACAAAACTGACCAGATGAATGAGGTTTATAACTGTGAATCAATCCGGATAGAGATAACGTATAATCAGAAACTGCTTTTTAGAGGAGTAGAGCACGAATAAACAGCTAGTAAAAAAAAACAATAAAATGCATGGTATTCAATCATTGATCACGGAATACAGCAGACATCTGCTGAGAACATAAGGTCTATGTTACTTGTGGGATCAATTCCATATTCAACAGCTGAACTTCAAGAACCATTTAAAATCACCAAAAATACAGAACTAAATATATGACTTGATCAATAAGGACAGAAACAACAGAAAACTATTTGAACAAAACTGAGATGAAGACGAAAGTTTAAAGTTACGCTGTAACAATAAAACTCAAAATGGAATAAGCATTATGAGTCAGATGGTCTTCAGCACTGTAAATGTCTGTGATTGTATGTATTCATGTAAATAATGGTAGAGCAATTATTATGTGCAATGTCAACATATGAGTACTTGGGATGTTTATAATAAATTCCTTTCTCCCATATTCTTTAGTTGTTCTCATCTACGGCACATTAAACTGGGCATGTATATGTGGCATTCATGCAGTTTAAAGCCCACACACCTCTAGATGGTGCTGTGATTGGTATTGTCAATGTTAAAGGTGCCATGCTGGGTGACACAAAAAGATTAATGAAAATTGAAGTACTGCAGATGCTGGAAAACTGAAGCAAAAGCAGAAAAAGCTTGAAACACTCATCAAGCCCACAGCATCTGCAAAGTAACAAAGCCAATGCTTCAGGTCAAAGACCCTTCATTAGGACCCAGTAGATATCATGCATGTGCTTCCTGCTGCAATACCCCTGAACACAACTTAACACAGGTTCTAAAATATTCTCTAGCTCCCACTTCTTTCTTAAAAACTGAGATTTGTCAGTTCCTATTTTTGTAGTAAATATTCCTATTTTCACAACATCAGAGTTAAATGTCTGCATTGATTTTTTTTGCATTGTAACACATTTAATGAAGACTTTATTCAAAGCCTTAGCCTCTCTCATTTGCCTGGGTTTGAATTAGATATTTTTATCTATGAGTGTAATTCTCAGAGTTGCATTTGGATTATGCAGTCTGAGAACATGAAGAGACCATAATTTTCCAGGATCTACCACTGAAAATGTTATTTTTATTTAGTGGTATTTTCTGCCCAGCACATTTTCTTCAAATCATTTGGAAAAGAAAAGCAAATTTCAACATATTTCGCAAAGGAAATACTTAAACAAAACCAGACTGTGTATATGACAAGTGGGCAAAATGAGGGGAAGGGAGGTGGAATGATGTAAGGAAGAGCAGGACAACTTATTGCACACTTTAAAAAAAAGCCCACATGAATTGCAACTCAGCCAATGTCTTTATTTCCCTTTCTTATATCACCACTTCCAGATTTCACTTCTCATCTTTCTGCTCTTATTTACATATTCTTCACATCTGGCACCAGGGTTAAGTTTAAGGAAGATCCCCCATACTTTGTCAGAACCTCCTCTCAGTCCCTTACCTTCCTCTCTTCTCCAATATCAAGTGTTAGATTCACCACATTTTCCTACATTTCCTACAATGACATAGGAAGAAAGAGGAGGTCCTGGAGAGTGAGTATAGAGAGCTTGGTAGGAAGTTAAAAATCAGGACCTCGAGGGTGGTAATCTCAGGATTGCTACCTGTGCCATGTGCCAGTGAGGGTAAGAATAGGATGCTCTGGCAGATGAACATGTGGCTGAGGAACTGGTGTAGGGGGCAGGGTTTCAGAATTCAGGATCATTGGGACCTCTTCTGGGGCAGGTGGGACCTGTACAAGAGAGACAGGTTACACCTAAACTACAGGGGGACCAATATCCTTGCAGAGAGGTTTGTTAGTGCTTTTGGGGAGGGTTTAAACTAGACTTGCAGGGGGATGGGAACCAGAGTGCCAGAGCAGACAGTGGAGTCGGGGTGAAAATAAATGATATTAAAAGTTCATGCAAAGTCACAAATAGAAAGGTTGTGTGTGGTGGTAATAATCTTCTGAGGTGTGTCTATTTCAATGCAAGGAGTATTGTGGGGAAGGCTGATGAGCTGAGGGCGTGGATTGACACGTGGAATTACAACATTATAGCCATTAGTGAAACTTGGCTGCAGGAGGGGCAGGACTGGCAGCTTAATATTCCAGGGTTCCGATGTTTCAGACATGATAGAGGCAGAGGAATGAAGGGTGGGGGTGGGGGTGGCATTGCTAGTCAAAGAAAATGTTACAGCAGTGCTCAGGCAGGACAGATTAGAGGGCTTGTCTACCGAGGCCATATGGGTGGAGCTGAGAAACAGGAAAGGTATGACCACATTAGTGAGGTTGTATTATAGACCACCCAATAGTCAGCAAGAATTGGAGGAGCAAATCTGCAGAGAGATAGCAGACAACTGCAGTAAACATAAAGTTGTGATAGTAGGGGATTTTAATTTTCCATATATTGATTGGGATTCCCATACTGTTAAAGGTCTAGACGGGTTAGAGTTTGTAAAATGTGTTCAGGAAAGTTTTCTAAATCAATATATAGAGGTACCAACTAGAGAGGATGTAATATTAGATGTCCTATTAGGAAACGAGTTAGGACAGGTGACGGAAGTGTGTGTAGGAGAACACTTTGGTTCCAGTGATCATAACACCATTAGTTTCAACTTGATCATGGATAAAGATAGATCTGGTCCTCGGGTTGAGGTTCTAAACTGGAAAAAGGCCAAATTTGAAGAAATGAGAAAGGATCTAAAAAGCGTGGATTGGGACAGGTTGTTCTCTGCCAAGGATGCGATTGGTAAGTGGAAGGCCTTCAAAGGAGAAATTTTGAGAGTGCAGAGTTTGTATGTTCCTGTCAGGATTAAAGGCAAAGTGAATAAAAATAAGGAACCTTGGTTCTCAAGGGATATTGGAACTCTGATAAAGAAGAAGAGAGAGATGTATGACGTGTATAGGAAACAGGGAGCAAATAAGGTTCTTGAGGAGTATAAAAAGTGCAAAAAATACTTAAGAAAGAAATCAGGAGGGCTAAAAGAAGACATGAGGCTGCTTTGGCAGTCAAGGTGAAGGATAATCCAAAGAGCTTCTGCAAGTGTATTAAGAGCAGAAGTATAGTAAGGGATAAAATTGGTCCTCTTGAAGATCAGAATGGTCAGCTATGTATGGAACCAAAAGTAATGGGGGAGATCTTAAATGGGTTTTTGCATCTATATTTACTAAGGAAACTGGCCTGGAGTCAATGGAAATAAGGCAAACAAGTAGTGAGGTCATGGAACATATACAGATTGAGGAGGAGGAGGAGGTGCTTGCTACCTTGAGGCAAATCAGAGTAGATAAATTCCCAGGACCTGACAGGCTATTCCCTCGGACCTTGAAGGAGACTAGTGTTGAAATTGCAGGGGCCCTGGCAGATATATTTAAAATGTCAGTATCTACGGGTGAGGTGCCGGAGGATTGGAGGATAGCTCATGTTTTTCTGTTATTTTAAAAAGGCTCTAAAAGTAATACAGGAAATTATAGGCCGGTAAATTTGACATCGGTAGTAGGTAAATTATTGGAAGGAATACTAAGAGATAGGATCTACAAATATTTGGATAGACAGGGACTTATTAGGGAGCATCAACATGGCTTTGTGCATGGTAGGTCATGTTTAACCAAAATATTAGCGTTTTTCGAGGAGGTTACCAGGAAAATGGATGAAGGGAAAGCAGTGGAAGTTGTCTACATGGACTTCAATAAGGCCCTTGACAAGAACCCACATGGGAGGTTAGTTAGGAAGATTCAGTCGCTAGGTATACATGGAGAGGTAGTAAATTGGATTAGACATTGGCTCAGTGGAAGAAGCCAGAGAGTGGTAGTAGAGGATTGCTTCTCTGAGTAGAGGCCTGTGACAAGTGGTGTGCCACAGGGATCAGTGCTGGGTCGATTGTTATTTGTCATCTATATCAATGATCTGGATGATAATGTGGTAAATTGGATCAGCAAATTTGCTGATGATACAAAGATTGGAGGTGTAGTGAACAGTGAGAAAGGTTTTCAAAGCTTTCAGAGGGATTTGGACCAGCTGGAAAAATGTGCTGAAAAATGGCAGATGGAGTTTAATACAGACAAGTGTGAGGTACTGCACTTTGGAAGGACAAACCAAGGCAGAACATACCAGGTAAATGGTAGGGCACTGAGGAGTGCAGTAAAACAGAAGGATCTGAGAATACAGATACAAAATTCCGTACAAGTGGCGTCACAGGTAGATAGGGTCATAAAGAGAGCTTTTGGTACATTGGCCTTTATGAATCAAAGTATTGAGTATAAGAGTTGGAATATTATGGTGAGGTTGTATAAGGCATTGGTGAGGCTGAACTTGGAGTATTGTGTACAGTTTTGGTCACCAAATTACAGGAAGGATATTAATAAGGTTGAAAGAGTGCAGAGAAGGTTTACAAGGATGTTGCCGGGACTTGAGAAACTGAGTTACAGAGAAAGGTTGAATAGGTTAGGACTTTATTCCCTGGAGCGTAGAAGAATGGGGGGAGATTTGATAGAGGTATATAAAATTAAGAAGAGTATAGGTAGAGTGAATGCAACTAGGCTTTTTCCACTGAGGCAAGGGGAGAAAAAAACCAGAGGACATGGGTTAAGAGTGAAGAGGGAAAAGTTTAAAGAGAACATTAGGGGGCTTCTTCACACAGAGAGTGGTAGGAGTGTGGAATGAGCTGCCAGATGAAGTGATAAATGCGGGCTCACTTTTAACATTTAAGAAAAACTTGGACAGGTACATGGATGAGAGGTGTATGGAGGGATATGGTCCAGGTGCAGGTCAGTGGGACTAAGCAGAAAAATGGTTCGGCACAGCCAAGAAGGGCCAAAAGCCCTGTTTCTGTGCTGTACTGTTCTATGGTTCTATGGTTCAACATCAGGAGATCAAGCCACTGGCCACTGCCTGTTGTCATAGACACGAAGTCCAGATCATTGTCATTGGCCATTCTTCTCTCCATGTAATTTCACAGATTGAACAGGGTCTCACTTATCCTATGCGGCCTTAAGTTCATGCATAAGCCCATGTCATAGAGTTCTGAAACAATGTCTTCAGCCGCTTACTTCTTCTAAACTCATTCCCCTGTCAGGTGTAGACTCAACTACCTTTTAAACACTGCCCTTGCTGCTACTGTATCCACTCACTATACCAATGTCTAAAACACTGCTGTATATCCTCTTCTGCTGGTTCTCATTGACAGCACTGAATCTCCATCTTACTATTCAAAACCATAGCCTTCAATGTGAAGTCACTCCTCTCCTGATCTTTGTCCTCCTAAATACTTTCCTGCTGTGTTAACCCATAAGCTCTGTGCCTTCAATACCTACTTGCCATTGGGTCTCACCTCCACTTTGCCTTACAAAGTGGCAGAACATTAGCCAATCTCTCTACACAAACAAGAGAAAATCTGCAGACGCTGGAAATCCAAGCAACACACACAAAATGCTCGAAGAACTCAGCAAGCCAAGCAGCATCTATGGGAAAGAGTACAGTCGATGTTTCAAGCCGAGACCCTTCAGCAGGACTGAGTGAGGGTTTCGGCTTGAAACGTTGACTATACTCTTTTCCGTAGATGCTGCCTGGCTTACTGAGTTCCTTCAGCATTTTGTGTTTCTAGCCAATCTCTCTATTCTATTCTGTTGAACTCTCTTCCTTAACTTCCTCACCTTTCTGCCTATTAGATATACCTCAAGCTTTTGAGAACTGTTAATCCTGCCCCTCCTGTTCTGGTGTCTATTTTCCTGATCTTCCTGAGGAGTATTCCTTTAAATTATGGACAGTCTAATAACCTAAGGATCTTTCATCACTAAATGTTGACTTGGGACTGATTGGTTGCTGGTTGATATCCTGAAAGAAGATACTGTGGACCTTCTTCATTCCAATATTTTTTTTTTGTGTGTCCCAGTCATTGAGAGGTTCCCAGTTTCAGCTGATCCAGAGGCACTGAATTATAATTTTGTTTTCTATAATTTAGACTTTCTGACAGAGAAAGGTTCAGAAAACAGCAGGAACAAAAGGAAGGATTACGTAAGTCAAAATGAATCCAGAGAAGGGAGAATAGTGAAAGTAGCAAAATAATGAGGAAGTTTTTTTCTTTTGCGTACGTTGTGTGCCAGAGGTCAATCCAAGAACAAAACTCTTGTTCATTCAAGAAGGGAGCAGTGCAGCCAAAATACTAGACAGCTGGTGGGGTGGGCTCAGGGGTGAAGGAGGGTGCCCTGCATTAAGAAGAAATGAATCAAATCTTTGGGGTTGATTTTAAACCTGTGTAGGTGCAAGGGGACACCCCAAAACTTAAATTTGGGATATGGGCCATCCCTTCACGCCTCAAATGCATTTCAGTGATCAAGTGCTCATTTGAAGTGGTTGGCAAGCACTGGATGGTTGACAGATATTTACCATTGAATGAATTCAACTCCCTTTCACATTACAGAACAATATCTAGCAAAAACCATTGAGGGCCTTTTCTCTCTACAAGCCAACAACAGTCTAGTATTATCCTGGCAATTATATTTTACAGAATCTTTGGTCAAACCCATGGTAAAATGAATTCAGGGTCCCTTTTACATGAAGTATGTACATAAGACCTCATCTGTCTGTTTTGCTTGAGCATTTTATCCATATCCAGGAGCCTGTAGTTCAAATTAGGCTTCAAGCTGGCTGGTAACCAACTTGTTGTAATTGCCTATCTTGTTTCCATTGGGTTAAAATCGACCCTGCACTTTTATGGCTTGGATTTGTCTCTTTTGTAACTGACAAAACTGGATGTGAATGAATTGCTCACATCCCAGAAGTTGGGAGCCTGCACTTCAAGATGCTAAAGGTGGAAAAATTACCAAGCCCAGTTTTAACATATCCTCAGGTGCCAAAAGATGTGCCAAAGGTTGTGAATGATGCCTGAATAAATATTTTCAATAGCTCATTGGTAACTGAGGAAGTCCTGGAAGATGGATGGAAAGTACATGTTTTGCTCTTATTTAAAATAGGATTAAAATTAGACTCTGGGCCCTAAACATTTATGAGTTTAATTCCAATGGAAAACCACATTAAGGAAGTTATTGTTGATGATCTGGAAAATTTAAGATTGATGGAAGGGAATAGTCATCAGAGCTACAAGAAATAAATTTTAGTTGATAAAACTAAGTTTCTGCAAGGGTCATTAGAAATGTCTGAGCTCTACTTCTGTCATTTTGACACAAAAATAAATCTCACTCACATCTTCATCACTTGCAAACTAATTCCAAAGGACTCTGGCTTTCAGCTTCACACCTTCTGTCACCTCAACCCATTCAACTCCCTTTCACTTTACTGAGCAATAGATGAATACAGTGACTGGTGCATCTTCTACTGCCGATTTAGCAACAGACAAGGTTCTACCCACCACGGTGCTTGTGAATTCTGACGTGTTGCTAGCCTTCAAGAAAGCATAGGCACAACCTTGAAAATGTTATGACTGTGCAGATGAAAATCTGGTTGAATATTAAACTAACTAACCTGTTGGTTTTAGGCCCAGTTTGGTCATTTGATCTGCTAGGAAGAACTGGAGAAAATTCCTGATGGGAGATTTCTTGAAATCATTATTTTTTAAACAAAAACAGAAATGCCACCAGTCAAACAGCATGTGTGGAAAAGGCAACCAACTAATGTTCTGGGTTGGTGGGGGGTGGGGACTTCCTCAGAACTGGGCAAGAATGAAGGGGTTATAGTTTTTTTTAAATCAGGATGTTGAAAGAAAGCAAATGAAGATAATGTAAATTGACAAATTGACCATGAAAATGGGGTGTGCATGCATTGGCTGAATGTCAAAACAAATAACAGTCTGCAATTTATAGTAAGAATTTAAGTACCTTTCCATTTCATAACAGGTTTTGTGAAAATTGCCCTTCAGTAAAGAAAGGAGTGGAAATGATCTTTACCCTCTCTAAGTTTTCTGAGTTTTTAGTGAAGACATGTAACTAATGCCTTTGGGGGTACTGTAGTTTTCATGGATCCTATTTCTTTGATGTTTCAATGGAACTCCATATCCATTAAACATGTAGAATTCACTTCTCTCTGGTGTTTTAGATCTTCCTGCTGGTTTGGTGCAATTTGAAGACCGTAAGGCATTTTCAGTTCAATGCAGATATGTGGATGTATCTGTCTGAGCTCCCTGATGATTAAGCAGGATGTGTGCATTTTATTTCCTGGCAGGATTAATAGGGAAATCTGCAGTTGGCATTCCTGGTAGTTTAGTGTGATTGCCACCCAATAATTTGGTTTTGGCTAGATTCTCTTTCAAGTGAGTGTTATCCAAATTGAAGAAGACTTAGTTCTTAACCTTATGTTATTGGAACACTTCACCAAACAAAAATCAAATATTATTGCACAGACTAACTTTGGTCCTGAATCTAAGTTAAACTTGTATCTAGGCTAGGATGTGGAATCTCTGATCACAGTATGCTGGTCATTGGATCGTTTAAGTCATGTTAGGTTTAGGTTTTAGCATTTGACTTCTGACATGTTCCCCTCCGTATGACGTACTATCCTGAATTTGAGGTTGTTGTCATTCTTTCATTGTCACTGGATCTGCATATTGGAACTCACTACCCAACAGAACTGTCAGAGCACCTTCATCAGTGGGACTACAATGTTTCAAGAAGCATTATTTTCTTAGCGGCATCTGGGGATAATCATTAAAGATCAGCCTCTCCCTTAGCCCACTAATAGATAAAAAATAAGGCCATTCTGCTCAATTTGGATAAGTCAAGCATACTTTCTGCAGCTTTCGGTGTTTTCCATTTATTACTCTTCACAATCTGTATATAACTCCATTAGAGACTGGGAATGCATACAGGTATACAGCATACACTGCACTGAATCAACTGAGAAAGAATTGAAGTTGTCTGAAGCAGCAAAGTGGCTTAATGCATCAAGTACCTGTATTGTCACAGTGAGAAGTTGAGTTTGGAAATTTGTAATCTGCCAAAGTAACTTCAACATGTTGGATGTAAATGGTGGGATTTGTTTTGTTCCCATTTTCTTGCTGTTCCTGTCATACTTGTAGATAATAGTTGTTGGGGGGGGGGAGGATTGAGAGATAAACTCTGGAGCAATATACAGATCTATTTAAGAGATTTGTGTGAAAGCGTTAAGGGTGCTCAATGCCCAGGTACTTGTTAAGCTGAAGGCAAAGCCAATTTACAGCAGACTAGACTAGTACCATATATACTGGAGGCTCAAAGATAGCCTGAGCATGTTATTCAGATCTGCACAAAATAATTGCGCTATATTCGTTGTGTAGTGCCCAAAGGAGATAAATTCACCAGCTTTGTAACAATATTGAAGAGACCTTCAGTTCAACCATAGATGATCAAGTGTCTCATTTGCTTCATGTCTCAGAACAGAAGAATATCCACTTAGAATAGAGATGGGGAGGTATTTCTTTAGTGGCAAATCTGTGGAATTCATTGCTGCAGTTGCTGTGGACGCCAACTCGTCGGGTGTATTTAAGGCGGTGGTTGGCAGATTCTCAATCAGTCAAGGCATGAAAGGTTTCGGGGAGAAGGCAGGAGAATGGGGTTGAGAGGGAGATGGATCAGCCATGATGAAATGGCAGAGCAGACTTGATGGGCCAAATGGCCTAATTCTGCTCTGATATCTTATGGTCTTCTGCCAGGATCCGTAAGCTAAATTGCAAGTTTACCAAGTTGGAGCTGCTATTAGCATGTACAGAAGTAAATGTGGATAAAGGAAAGAAACATTATCTAATAAGCAGCATCCTTAAGGAACTTTATATGGGCTAACTTGCCCTACATATTGAAAATACTATTCAAAGCATTTAAAGGGCCACAGATAGGACTTGAATGAAGTTAAATACTGTCCCAACAACCAAGGTGATGTTTTGATTGCAAGTGTCACAGAGGAAGAAGATATTTGGGAGGTCCATTAGCATAATACTTCAGGAGTCTTTGTGCAGAAAAAAAGTAGTTTATTATGACCTGACAATGGGTGCAAATAATAGGACAAGGAGATATTTGAAACCAATGCCCAAATATCAAAAATATAGCAACTTTAAAATGTCACTGAACTTACATGTTTCCAAGACACAGTGCAATATAATACCAGGATTCTGCCTAATCTCACAGATGTACTGACATCACTGCACCAACTGCTGATGAAGGATGAACCATGGCAGCAGAGAAAGGAACAGAAGACGACATATGCTGACTGGTTTAGATTTGTTCTTACTGCATCATACTTCTTCACTTCGCTCCAGTCATGGACTTAAAGCCGTTGTAACTGATATTTTTGACATGAACCAGGAAAAGCCCATTGCACCACATTGCACACTCTTGCAAAATGGACAGATAGAAAAGGGGGAGTTGGAATTGTTCCTTCAGGTCAAAATGGTCCACTAGTTCTTATTATGCAAACCATTAATGTTGATCGTGGATCACAAGCTGGGATTGGCTGTTCTCAGATCCAAGTACACTTTTCTTACAATGGCAGCATTGAAAATGCAGTGGTGGGCTATCTCACTGCCCCAATGGGATAATGATGGTGAATATCAGCCATTTAGACCCAATACTACAAGTGTATTGTTTAGATTTTCTTATGAGGACACTGATAAAGGTATAGAAAATGCTATATTCATCTCCCTCCCCAATAATAAGGATGTTTGCTTACTGAGAGAATAAGGAAAGTGGAGAGAGAAAAATTGATGCTGAAGAGTCCAGTATTCGAGCAAATATCCAAGTATACCTTGAATGACTGGACTGATTTAGATACATTGTTGGACGAGAACATGATCTACTTTATCAGAGATGTTACAAACTGTCCCCAGGCAGAGTCGCATCAATGGTGGTCTCAGGGTAGATGCACACAAAGAACTCTGAAACAGCATAGTAGAAGAATTTCATTCAGAGCTTTGGAACATTGTTAATGTGAAGCCAGCAACTTGAAGATTTGTCCATTGGTCCACGAGGGACCAGGAGTGACAAGTTGGGATTCTAAATGGAAGAACAGTCAATTTCGATAACAACAGAAGGGATCTGGCAGTTATGGATTGGGAAGGGTTGTTTTCTGACAAAGGGGTGATTGGTAAGTGGGAGGCCTTCAAAAGTGAAATATTGAGAGTAAGAAGTATTTTAGGTTTCTGTTAGAATAAAAGACAAGTGTAACAGGTTTAGAGAACTTTAGTTTTTGAGAGATGTGGAGGCCCTGGTTAAGAGGAAGAAGGAGATGCATAGCAGCTTTAGGCAGGAAGGAACAAATGAGGCCCTTGAGGAGTAGAGCAATCAAAGAGAACACAAGAGGGAAATCAGGAGGGATAAAAGAAGGCATGAGTTTGCTTTTGCAGACAAAGTAAAGGAGGCTCTCAAGGGCTTTTATAGATATATTAAAAACAAAAAGATAGCAAGGGACAAAATTGGTCCACTTGAAAGTCAGTGTGGTTGTCAATGCATGGAGCTGGTAAGAGATGGAGGAGATCTTAAATGGATTCTTTGTATCTGTACTTATTTGGGAGACAGACACAGAGTCTAGAGAACTGAGGCAAAACAGTAGTGAAGTCATGAACCATATCTGGATTATTGACAAGGAGGTGCTTGCTGTCTTTAGGCAAATAAAGGGTGGATAAGGCCCAAGGACCTGACAACGTGTCCCCTTGAACTTTGTGGGACTGTAGTACAAAATTTGCAGGGGATCAGGCAGAGGTATATAAAACATCTTTAGCCACAGGGGAGATGCTGAAGACGGTGGGGGGGAGGGCGGTGGTAGCTAATCCTGTTCCATTGTTCAAGAAATGCTCCAAGAATAAGATGAGAAATTATAGACTAGTGAGCCCAACATCAGTAGTGGGTAAATTATTGAGGAGTATTCTAGGGGACAGGATAGATAAGTACTTGGACAAGCAGGACAAACTATGGATAGCCAACATGGCGTTGTGCATGCTAGGTCATGTCTAACCAATCTTGTAGAGTTTTTGAGAAGTATATCAGAAAAGTTGATGAAGGAAAGGCATTAGAAGTTAACCACATGGTCTTTAGGAAGGCCTTTGACAAAGTCTTGCATGGAAGTCTGGTCCAGAAGGTTCAGTCCTTTGACATTCACGATGAAGTAGTAAACTGAATTACAGGGAAAGGTTGAATAATTCAGGACATAATTTTGGAACATAGTAGAATGGCAGGCGATTTGATATAGGTATGAAGAATTATGAGGTGTATAAACAGTGTAAATGCAAGCAGTCTTTGTCCATTGAGGTTGATTGAGATGAGAACTAAAGTTTATGGGTTATGGGTGAAAGGTGAAATAATTAAAGGGAACCTGAGGTAAAATTTCTTCACTCAGAGGGTGGTGCAAGTGTAAAATGAACTGCAAATGCAGATCAGTTAGGAGTGAACCATGTATCAGACCTTACTTTAAAGCATTGACTCACAGATTTTCTACAGAGCTGCAGATCAATGCTATTTTCCTCAACAGCATACAGACTTGTGGAAATGCTGATGCACAGAACATTCAGGACATGTCCGCCAAATATAGAAGAGAAGATGGAAGAAAGGCAATTGATATAAAACAAACACAACATGTGGCATGGAAGGATTATATGATTTATTTGCTGGCAACATCAGGTTTAAAAAAATGAAATATCGAGGAGACTGCGGAGGTTTGCGATTCAAAGCATTATCCCATTTGTCTATTTGAGACATTTAGAGAAGCTCATTTAAACTGTGTGAAGTCAGCTCAATGTGGTCCAGAATTTGGCGAGGAATATCATAAGTTTGAATCTACTCCTAAAGTGAGTCCCCAGAAAATTTGTCATTGGACATGATTGAAGAGGATCAAGGAGACACCTTCAGTGATGCTGGAAAAGGAAACAATATCAAGAATATCTGCCAAGTATCCAGGATCAACAAAAGGACAGTTCCAAAGATTGAAGAGAATTTAAAACCCAGTAGATCCGTAAATTTGTCAAATTACTTAATGTCTTTTCGTTCTGCTTTTAAACGGGGGGGGGGGGAAGCAGAGTAGTATATGTAAATAAGAATGGTAGCACATGACATATTTAATCGAGTGTGTATCATTGTATACATGTGTGCAGCCTGAGACAAAACCTGGATAAATCAGATGTATCTTCTCCAACTTATTGTGTTATACTGCACACTCAGCTTGTCACTGCAGGAAGCCACAGGGATATGCGAATTACAGTTGTCCAAGCAGTAGGGAGTGCCTTTGGAGAGAAACTAAAGTGACTGAGATGTTCCTGCAGTAATTCCAGCCCCAGGAAATGGAGAATCACTGCCCTGTCCCTTATCTCTAATTTTGTGCATTGTGAAACATTCTAAATACTTCCATGTGGATTTTTCTAAGGGCAGCATGCAAACAAACATCCCCCTAAATCTCCGAGACCCTTATATTCTGTTGAGCTCATTGCTTAAGATCAGAGAGGGAATTCTGGTTGATTTCTTCCCTTGCCAACTGAGAGACACTGAATTGAGTGTGGCAGTCCAGCTGCTAGCCTGGCAGAGATCCATTCCCTTAGCACATACCAGCGATTGAACTTGTTCCTTTAATTTTGAAACTGACTCAAGTCAGTTTAGAAAAATGTGTCCGTAAATGCCAGATCTGTTTCCTGCCAGTGTCTTACTGTGACCCTTGCATTCTTAGCTTCACTCTCCCAACCTCATCTATATTTATTGTTACGTTGATTTCTGCTATCGTAAGCTTCCAAACTTTTTTTGTTATATTTCATAAAGTGAGTTTTTCTAAAATATAATCATCAGTCTGATTTGACACTGAGTTTCTGGCTTCCACCCAGCTCCGATAAAATCCATTCTCTTATTCAAAGTTCCATAGCTCCTTTTTTGCTCCTTGGTAAACATAAAATATTTGGATTTATTCAGTGTTTCTCATATTAGCTTCACATGAAGTAAGGAAACTTTGATATTTTATCATTAACGTACAATAAAAATGACGGCCAATTTGAACAGAGCAGGCTCGAGCCGGGTAAGAACAATGTGTCAATGGCCAAGCAATGTATTTTAGTGATGACGATTTTGCAATAAGTGTTAGTTGGGGTGCTGTAAGAACCGCTTTGACATGGCCCCATAGCCATTGCTTTGACATAGTCAGGCTATGCCCCCTTCTCATTGCTGCCATCACTTGGAGGCAATTATTAATAAATACATTGAATGATGTAGACCTGAGTCTTTAGGTAGTTTGGCTGCCATTTCTTATCTCATTTTGTCACCACTGCCGTAAAATCACCCTGAGGGCACAAAGGGAAAAGAGCAGTCTAAAGGATTAAGATGGATTCTTGGCCTCACAGTCTATATCATAATGAGTTTGCACACTATTGTTCACCTGCAACGTATACACACTCTCTGTACTTGCTACACTTCATTCTGCATTCTGTTATTGTCTCACCTTCTACTGCCTCAATAAACTGTGTAATGATCTGATCTGTATGAACAGTAGCAAGACAAGGTTTTCACTGTACATGTGACAATACGAAACCAATTCCAATTCCAAAATCCTGTTCTCTGCATAAGTTTCAAGTTACTGATGCTGAAAGCCCATGGTGGGTCAACTTTTCATCCGTGGAACTCAGCCACCTTCTCAGACCTCTGCTATCAGGAACCAGCAGGTATGAAATGGCAAATAAAAGAAGGACTGAAATGAAAACAGAAAATGCCAGCACCATTTGGCAGAGCAGGCAACATCTGTGCCAGAAGACACAAAGTTAATGCTTCAGGTCTGAGATCCTTCATCAGAACTGGGAAAAAGAAAATTACTCAGGATGGTCATTGCCAGTATCTGCAAAACCTCTTGTGCGTGTGTTATCCAGGACGGTGATCTCTCATTAGAGCAGATGAAGGGCTAAAATATTGATTTTGTTTCTTTCTCCACAAATGCTGCTTTATAGTATGAGTATTTTCTGCATTTTTACTTTAAAATAAAATAGGAATTTCCTTCATGATTTTGTTCTTTCCACTTGTGGAAATAATAAGACAAGACATAGGAGCAGAATTATGCCACTCGGCTCATCAAGTTTGCTCCACCATTCCATCACGGCTGATTCATTGTCCCGCTCAACCCAATTCTCCTGCCTTCTCTCTGCAACCCTTGCCGCCATTACCAATCAAGAACCTATCAACCTCATCTTTAAATATACTCAATGACTCTGCAGATTCACCACCCTCTGTCTGAAGAAAATCCTCCTCATCCCTGTTCTAAACGGGTGCCCTCTGGTCCTAGATTCACCCACTATCAGAAACATCCTCTCCACATCCACTCTGACAAGACGTTTTAATATTCGATAGGTTTCAATGAGCTCCCTTCTCATTCTTCTAAACTATAGTGAGTACAGGACCAGAGCCATCAAATCCTCTTCATATGTTAACCCTTTCATTCCTGGAATCATTCTCATGAACCTCCGTTGGACCATCTCCAGTGGCAGCACATCTTTTCGAGATAAGGGACCCAAAACTGCTCACAGTACTCCAAGTATTGCTTGAGCAATGCCTCAGCCTTGTAAAGTCACATCCTTGCTCTTATATTCAAGTCCTCTCAGCATGAATGCTAACATGCATTTGCCTTCGTTACCATCGACTCAACCTGCAAGTTAACCTTCAGAAGAACTTGCACACTGATTCCCAAGTCCCTTGCACCTCTGAGTTTTGAATTTTCACCCTACTTAGAAAATAGTTTATGCCTTTATTCTCTCTAAAAAGTGCACAACCATACACTTCCCTACACTGTATTTCATCTTCCACTTTTGTCCATTCTCCAAATCTGTCACAGGCCTTCTGCAGACACCCCACTTCCTCAACACCAGCTGTTCCTCCACCTACCTAGGTATCATCTGGAAATTTGGCCACAAAGCCATTAATTCTGTCATCCAACTCATTGACACGTAACATGAAAAGAAGCCGTCCCAACACTGACCCCTGCGGAACACCAGCAGCCAACTGGAATAGGACCCCAATATTCCCACTCTTTGTCTCCTGCCAGTCAGCCAGTTATCTATCCATGTTAATATCTTTCCTGTAATATCATGGGCTCTTATCTTATTAAGCAGCCTCATGTGCAGCACCTTGTCAAAGGCCTTCTGAAAATCCAAATAAACAACATCCACTGACTTTCCTTTGTCTATCCTTCCTATTGTTTCCTCAATAAATTCCATCAGATTTGTCAGGCAAGACGTCCCCTTAAGGAAACTGTGCTGACTTTGGTCTATGTTACCATGTGCCTTCAAGTACCCCAAAACCTTATCCTTAATATTAGACTCCAACATCTTCCTGACCTCAGGCTAACTGGTCTATAATTTCCTGTATTCTGCCTCCCTCCCGTAAAGTGAGGACTGCCTTTTGCAATTTTCCAGTGCTCTGAAACCATGCCAGAATCCAGTGATTCTTGAAAGGTCATTACTAATACCTCCACAGTCTCTTCAGCTACCTCTTTCAAATCCTGGGGTATTGTCTATATTCAGACTTTTCAGTTTCCCAAGCACCTTCTCCTTAGTAATTGCAACTACACTCACTTCTGCCTCCGACACTCTCGAATTTCTGGCATACTGCTAGTGTCTTCCACATGAGGAATGGTGCAAAATACTTATTAAGTTCATCCGCTATTTCTTTGTCTCCCCCCATTGCTACCTCTCCAGCATCATTTATCAGTGGTCCAATATCCACTCTTGCCTCTCCTTTACTCTTCATAAACCTTACAAAACTTCTGATTTCCCTTTTGTATTACTGGCTTGCTTACCTTTAGATTCCATCTTTTCTCTCCTTATGTTTTTTAGTTGCCTTCTGTTGGTTTTTAAAAGCAGCACAATTCTCTAAATTTCCACTAATTTTTGTGATACTGTATGCCACCACTTTTGCTTTTATGCTGTTTTTGACTTCCTT